>NC_057776.1:2640276-2751835 GCF_014825855.1 Bombus pyrosoma
CCTAATCTATGGAGGCTAGCACTATGGTAGCATAATGCTACCTAAGCCAGGCAAAGATCCACACCAAACTGCATCTTACAGACCAACATCACTACTTCCTATGTTTTCCAAAATACTAGAGAAAATAATATACTGTAGTATCAGGTAAATTTAGATATAAATTTTTCCCCGACTATTTACAATTTCTTTATAATAAGTTGACTATACAGACGTTAATTAGACAGAAAACGATGGTTGTTTAACTGGAACTAAATACAAAAATCACACTCTATCTCAAACAACTCTCGCAACTCAACAACACTAGCAACTCTATCTCTCAACAACGTTAACAACTCTGGCAACTCGACAACGCTAACAAGTCTACTCCTCGACTTCTAGACTAACACTGACTCTCGATTCACACTCACTTTTCGATTCGCACACTCTGACCTCTCGGTCAACGCTCCTTGAACCCAAAATCGTCCTTCTCCTCTAGTGTTCGTTTCCTTTTTTTCTGATCTTACTACGCCCATGCTCTGCAAGAACTAGGTGACCTTAGTCACATAGGCTTTCTTCGATGTAAACTAACAACTGAAGGGCAGACGACACTGTTTTTATGATTTAACCGATCTCTACTTAGGCCTTTTTTTCACGATACTACAATACAATCGCCTAAAAACAACAACAGAGAAAAGAAATTGATACCAGGTCACCAATTTGGATTCAGAAACAAACACTCCACGATAGGGCAAATGCACGAAATTTTACTAGCAATAGAAAAGAAACAATACTCTTCATGGACATCGAGAAAGCATTTGACAAAGTGAGCCATGAAGGCCTCTTACAAACAATCAAAAAACATTTCCCGGAACAAATCCACCACATACTTAAATCATACCTAAGCAACAGAACATTTGTAGTAAAATAAAGGATGTATATTCTGAAGTAAAAGACATCAAGGGGCACCGCAAGGAAGCGTTTTAGGGCCAATATTATACATACTATATACAGCCGACATACCAACAACTACCAACAGCAAAATACTGACATTCGCGGATGACACGGCTGTACTAGTCAGCACACTAATCCAGAAACAGCAGTCACATTACTACAAGAGCACATAAAAAAAATAGAAAAATGGCTACAAGGTAAATGAATAAAAGCAAGTCCCAGTAAATGCAACCATATTACATTTACACTAAAAAAACGGAAACCACCGAATATCCAATTGAATGGCACGCATATAACACAAACAAGACAAGTTAAATAGCTAGGACTCCACTTAGACATACAGCTTACATGGAAACAACGTACTAAAGCAATTATAGACAAAATACGGATAAAAAGAAGACAAATGTACTGCTTAACTAGTCGAAATTCTAAACTCAGCATAGAAAATAAACTAAAAATCTACAAAACGATAATAAAACCAATTTGGACGTACGGAATACCTCTATGGGGGATAGCAGCAATGAGCCACACAAATAAACTAGAGTCGCTACAATCGAAGATACTGAGAAGAATAGTCGACGCGCCATGGTATGCCAGAAACGAAGATATACGCAAAGATTTAAAAATACCAACGATCAAAGATGAAATCGGCAGGTATGCAGAAAAATACAAGGAAAGGAAGGCAACACATCCAAACCAGCTGGTTGCTGATGCGGGCAAAACTCTCATAGAAAGAAGACTAAAAAGAAAACACCAAAAAATTTACCAATTGTTCAGCGAGACAAATTGTAAAGTACAAATTAAATAATAATAATGAAAAAACAGTGTGAGTGTAATTTCAACACAAATCAATGCCAGATTCACGGTTTGTGTTGGGCTTGGAGTAGTGCTTTTGTTCAGGCCGTTATAAGGCGACCAACCATCAGTTACCTGCAGCATTAAACCTACATAAGTAAACTTCCTCTCTTATTTCCCTATGCTAGTGGTACCAGTCAGTTAGAGCTGTTGCAAATCTTGTATCGATCAATCCTGCTGTTGGTGATATCTGATTTGAATACGATCCATCAGAATACGTTCATCGAACTTAGAATTTGCATACAATATATATTCTTGTTTTATCTCTTTTCCTCTTTTCTTTTGTACAAACGCAAACCGTATGCATCGACATCGCCTAAAATCATCTCGCAATCTGTAATCGCTTGCCGTACCCAGCGACAATGAGGATTTCGTGGATATATAAATTTAATAAGAAAAAACTTGTGCCTAAATTCGGGAAACTCGGTTTGGGTACTGAAGCTAGAATCGTGGAACCGCGGCAAAGACCAGTTGACTACGTCTCTCGGAACGACATTCCAAAGAAGATATGTCTATCTCGACGACTACAACGAGGAAGTGGATAAAAGCAGGGAGCTAGAAATCGATGCACTCGAGAAAACAATTGGACAGGATACAGGGACATCAAGGTTTTCACACACCGCCCTCGCAAAACCGATGTACGTACACCCGCTGTCTATCACATTCTTGATGTAATGAAAAGGATGTCTATTCCTTCCTAAAGCGCGTGCAAGAGTTCATAAGGCACACGTCTTCACAGAGGAAGAATTCTTCAAAGAAGCATCTGAACCTCTAAGGAGTAATGCGCAACATCGGTACCGGAATTGCACCAACAACTGCTAGTCTTGGAAAGATTTCGAGGAGAGATCTGCGGTTAATGCCCATCCGCAAACGGACGACGACACTTAAGTTGTCAGATCATTGAGCAACTCCAAGAGCCTCACAGTCCGATCAGGATCTACATCACAGTCTTCTCGACGCTTATAATTATTTACCAAGGGACAGCAGAAGCGAACTATTCTGCTCTTACTGCGGGAAGAGCGGCACGCCGATTCGCGACTGCCGCGGACCGAATCCGGGAAACACCGAGCTGGACTAAATGGATAAAACCAGATCAATTTGAAACATTTGCTACTATGTCGACTTCAAGCTAGGAAACATCCTAGCTTGTACGTACACGAATCAACAAATGGTATGAAAGTGCCAAACTACGAAGATGGCAGGCGACAAACGCAATATTGGCTAACGACTCAGAAATATTCTCTTAACACGAACGTAACCGGGACGTGGAATATCGACGAAAGAAGTATAAAGCATAGCTTCTTGTAAGTAAATAATACTCAACAGAAAACATGATTTTATAGCTTTTCTCCGTGTTTATCTTATAGTTTGCAGAAATGTCTGTTCTTTTGCGTGATATGATTAAATTTTCTTCTAAATATTTAATTTTTTAAATAAATGGAGAAATGTAAGCAAATAGTGATACGTTTTGGATGTCCTTTTCACCTTGATCATTGTTACGTCCGGTGACTCTGTACACAAACCGGACTCCATACTTCGGGCAAGATGGTTGCCAGATATCTACACACCCTTAATGCGGACTCTCAGTAATCTCAAGGACCCATCATAAATCTTAGCACCTTCATAGTTAAGGTCCTTCAGATCAAATATCAGAATCAAGTATCTTTTTAGTTGAAGTATTCTTTAGATTTAGTATCCATTCCGAGGAAACACGGGAAAGCGGTTTTCGGCGACCAGCCATCCTTACTCACCAGCCTTTTTCTTATACAATTAGAAGCAATGACACTTTCCTAGCCAAAATTACCATCAACGAATCCGATAGTCCCATGCACTAAATACACCTATCAATAGCTTTCCTCCACGACAACATCGCTGTTACAAGAGGGCCACCCGCTCAGAAATAGTAATCAAGTAGAGGAAACATCCTTCATGCCACAGCTATCAAAATAATAACAAAACAATAGTTGAATAGCCGCCTCTGATATACATCCGACGATAACCCCTCCAAAGGGACTAAAACCTCACTATAAAAACCCTCCTAAATTAGTAACACTTTTCCTAGTAGTAACACTTTGAACCGTCATTCTGTGGGATTTATATAATAAAAATTCCATCATCTTATACGAAGTTCAATTTCTTCACCTTATTCGTGAAACGTTCGAACTTCACTGATTTTTCATTCTTAGATCAGTCACCATCTCTTGACTGGTTTTCCGATCATTGACCAGTCATCAGTTTAACTTGTTACTTACACTTCGCTGAGAATACATCCACACGCATCACGCGTAACTACTTACATCTACATATACACATCTACTACATCTACAACGTTGTTGGAATAAAGTGTATATTGTAACCTGTTAAGTGTTATAATTCATTAAACACTCCTATTATCCTAACCGAAATAGGGAATCAACCGACCCGTGGCGTCGATTATCAAATCGTAACGGGAATTTACGACTCTCGTTGGTGCGCTTCTTCGCGATCGCGTCTCCCCGCGAAACGGTCGAACAATCATTATTCAAACATATTTAAATCTTTATAATGCAATAACAATCTATCTCATTTTATCCAGAAAGAGTTCACAGAATCTTTTCGTGTCAGCAACAACCGAATAACAGCTGTTGGAAAAACACAAAACATCTCCAAAGTTGAAACTTTGCATTTCTTTTCTTTTAAAGAATGGTTTGTAAATTCGTTTTTAGGTTACAAAGATCAACAAGAATTGTCTACTGAAGGATGTAAAATCGGAAAAAGGTCAAACTTTGATGATCAGTATTATATAAGTTAGTACTCGAGTAAATGAACTTCTATTGTTTATTCTACTCATTTAAATATGAATGAAAGATCATCAATAACAAAGAGAATCAATGAGTTTCTATTATGTAAGCTCCAGTTGCATTCTTACGCTCTGATAGGATCATATAAACCAAGTTTTCCTGTAATGTATCTGTGTGACTAGGATATGTCTTAATTTGCTGTATTCTTTTGATCATTATCGACTCGATCATCAAATACAAAAATATGAAAGAACTTTCGGTATAATTTTTCGTTTCAACTGTACGCTATAGATTTACTTAGAATATTAAGTCTTCCTTTATTTGCTACAATGAGAGCAATATTGAAATATATGAGAGAAATTCTAAAATTGTAGTAGACTTAATGTAAAAAATGTAATATAATATAAAATGGAGCTAATAGCTAAGAATTTTTAGAGATTCATATACACATATAAAATTCTAATGAACTTCAAAACGCTATGTGTTTTATAGAATTTAAAAATTTGAAAAGGAATCAATTTAGAATTCTTTTATCTTAAAATATTCCTTAATCAAAAATTGATTGAAGTAAAAGAAATTATTATTGATATTTGTAACATTAAATTCGAACTGATAACAGAATTAGTGTGAGTGTCATTACAGGTATAACTAAGAAATTGATTCCAAATTCTTTTGAAATCAATGTATTCATATGGATAATAGGGATGAATCACGGATGTTACATTAAAATCTGATTATCAATTTTAGTAATTGTTTAGACAACAATTGTTTAGAATTGTTGCTAACAAAATTTTCAGTTCGATACTACATATAAAATAAAATACTGTTGAATATATAGTACATTTGTATTGTACATGCGAGAGTGAGGGAACGTAGAGCGAAAACACACACACAAGTATGTATGCCCTTCTTGGTATGTATGTGAGCATCGCATGATGGCCTAGGACGCCGTTGAAAGAAAAGGGAGAAGTTCAGTGTGAAATCTCGTGCCCTAGACCTCCGGCGAGTAGCCCACGTGGCGAGCAAAGTTATATGAATGTTAGAATAAAGTTCTTTGTAATACCTCTTCAAGTCCTCTCCATACTTTAACAAATACAAAATTTTCGTGCAGAATCTATATTGTGAAATTTGAAGGACATTGAAAGTAAAAGTATAGTTACTGTGATAATATTAGTAATAGTAATAGTATTTAATATAAAGATTGCACATTGTGTGTTTAGTTCTTTTTCAAGTTTATTTTATTTGTCTGTCATTGTAATATAGTATTTTATCAATATCATTATCGTCACCATGCTAATTGTTGCCTTCCAAATAAAAAACATTTTTTACGAAGTATAATCTTGTCTTCTTATAAAGAAACAACAAATGTTAACCACAGACGAAGTATAAAAAACACTACAGGTTCTGTACACCGCCTATGATTAGGCTGACAGTGAGTGTTAGCTAGTTGTTGTTATGTTATGTATGTATATATATAGACCGTAAATATTTGTGCAAATTCACATTTTTATAAAAATAATTAAAGAAAATGGAATCTATAAGTATAACATTATTTTACATTCTAAATATAAAGAATACATTCAATAGAAGAATTACAAAATCATACATTGAATATTTTACATAATTTTTACATAAAATGTATATAATATATGTTTATACTGTCTATTTTTGTGCCTTCAAGTCTCTCATAAGTGCGTAAAAGATGGTTTACAAAGTTATGTGAAAAACATGTGAGCATTTAACAAAAGCAAATTTACGATGCAAATAACATTTTTCATCAACGTTTCCTGTTTACCGAAAGAGAATTTAGAGTTTAAATTTTATTTAACTTAATATTTTCAATTTCGAGCTAATTTTTTGTTAATAATATGTAATTCGTTAATATACGTAATTTTAGAAACATAAATGAAATACATAATTTTTATATTTGTGTAAAGTTTTCGGTAATTTTTTGTCATTTATTTGTTATGTATTATTTAAATTTTATGGTTTTCTTATTAATTTCTTACATTTCTTCACAGTGTGTTCTTCTTGGATATAAACAATTTTGCACAAATCATTGTACAGGTTGTTTAAAATATATATTTCATGGGTGGGATTGTAGTCTCTCGAACGAGGTGCATCATTTAATTGTGATCAAATTTCACTTACAGGTAAATTCATTTTACCGCTCCGTTATATTTCATTCGCTTCGTTCGTTCGATTACAGGTGTTGTTCAGAGAAAATAGCAATTTTAAATTCTGTTTGTCGAACTTTATGTGTACTATTATTTATATATATATTTAATTTTTTAATTTTTTATCATATATCTAAAATCCTTTTCTTTCCTTCTGTTTTTTTTTTTTTTTACTTTTACGGTGTTTATAATAACCTTATTTATAAAAAACCTTAATACCTATTTCTGAGTTCCTCAGTCGAAATGTACTATGTCTATGTACTGATTATGTCACGTCGGAGACACAAGAAATCACGAAACCGATAGATCGCCGGTGATCTCCTCGCGTCGCAGTTCGAACGTTTCACGAATAAGGTGAAGAAATTGAACTTTGTATATGATAATGGAATTTTTATTATGTAAATCCAACAGAGTGACGGTTCAAAGTGTCACAACAGAATAATGTCTTGAGCGCTAATTTAGGAGAGTTTTTATATTGAGGTTTTTCTCCTTTTGGAGGGGTCTCAGAGACGGCTATTCCGTTATCATCCAGCTACTATTTCGATAGCTGTGGCATGCAGGACGTTTCGTCTACCTGGTTACTGTTTCCGAGCGAGTGGCCTTCTTGAACGTGTGACAATTAGAATATATCTTGTAATAATTACTCTGAAGACGATATAAACGCAATGCTGTTGCGAACTCGTAATTATCTGCTAGTGTAGGTTTATTATAAAACTTTTCCAAAATCTAGGAGTTGTTTGACGGCCCTACTGTTCTTCTAGTTGTAGCTAAATCCATACTTCTAATACTTTAATATAGCCGCGCGTTTTGTCGAATGAACTATGAATCTATACTACTCTTCGTTAAGACACACCTTATCCGACCCTTAATTTGCACCTTAGCGACCAATAATTTGAGACACTTATGTGGCCTTTCTGTTGCAATAAATAACGTGTTAGCCTTGCCTTTTGAAGCTTTGATCTATATAAGATCTATATGTCTATATACCTGTAGGAAATAATATAGTGCTAGTAGATTTGGTAACGGTATGATTTGTTACAATGTCATTTGATGCTCCGTCAGTCTATATGCATGCAGTCACCATTCGTCACTCACTACTCTCGTTACAACGGTTCTCTTTTTATACGCTGATAACACTCCTTGACAACGCTGACAACACACACTTGACGTCTCCTAGGCAATCCATCCATAACTACACTATACTACATACCTATCTGTATAATCTATATATTTGCCTATATATCTATCTATATAATATCTATATATTCCGCAATAACCGTCACGGTAGATAAGTTAAACTCTTCAACAGACTTTGGTAAGACTAATAGTAGCTGATAACGTTCTAAGCCTGATATTTTAATAACATCTAGAATTTTTATTTTTGGTCTTGTCTTAATCTTGTTGACTTAATTTTAGATATTTCGATAGATACTAATGCCTGTGCTCTACAAAAGCAATACCTGGGGCTAATAATGTTATTACGTTAGTAGTAGTACGTTAGTAATTTAATTTATTTTAACCTTTTTTTATTAGTACTTTGCGCCTTCACCTATTTTGTTTTGATGAAAATATATGATGGAAAATCAAGGATACTACGAATTTATACGTAGTTAAAATACTATGTGATGCACCTGCTTCAAGCCACTTATTTAAAAATTTTAGGAGAATACTTCTTGCAGATTCATAAAATTCAGAATTAGTCTCTTTGCAGAATTGTACCCATACTCGTAATGCCGATTCATACTGTTTAGTCGTCCTGAGAGCTAAAAATTATTAGATAATGTCCACTGCTGTGATAGGTACATTTTTTTTAGGAAGGCTTCCCCGATAGTTTATTCACTATTAAACGCAGATACTTGGCCCGAGGATGCGTTTCGTTTTGCACGAAGATAGTATGATTGATTATAACAAATCAATATTTGGTTTAAATATAAGGAGTTTGTCTACAAGAAGACATATAAATAAACGGTACCAAGGGTACTAAGAACTTAACGTGGCCAATCAGGTGCAATAATAATTCTTGATGCTTCGTCTCGTTTAATTACTTAACAAACTGCTAGTAATTCTCAATAACGTATGTGATATTCTGTTTATCTATCGTCTGAAAAACCGTATGTTTCCTCAAAACCATTTGTAGCTCTCCAGCCAGTGCTTGATACATCTGTACTACTTTGAAATCCGTCGTCTTTATAGTACTAATTGTTATTGGTAAATTTTGCAATCATGGCGTCAGATCTAGTAAAATTAATTTTGGAATTAGCGTTTTTACGTCATATAGTTGAAGCTATTAGGCAATAACAATATCTTTCTCTCTAATAATTTAGTTCACAGTGGCCCATATTTGACTGTTGGACAAGTTGAGATTAATTTCTCTATGAATTATGCAAAATCATATTAAACACAATGTTTTCAACAAAAAGATCTTTATTCCTCTTTTTTCCTTAGTCAATTGAATCGCATATTCAATCAAATCAATTTTAAACCTAAGAAATTTGCATGCAGTTGAAGAAATTTAATAAAAATTATAATAAGTTAACAGTTTCCTTAACATTCATGTAGCAATTTTCATAATCTTTACTAATACACATAATATCATTCAGATATATAAACAACATTAAACCCTTATCTCTTATGAATCGAACTACTGGTTTTAGTAATTTTGTGAAAATATATGGACTTAAATGTAGCTCAATAGGCAAGTACGCAAATTGGTATAAAGTTCATAGAAATTCAAATCTTAGGAATTTTCAGCTTTTTTGTGAATCGGTACTGAATAATATGCATCTTCTAGATCTATCATGCATATGAAGAAACCTAAGAAAATCAGTTTCGCAACCGTTCGAATATCCTCAATTTGAAAATTGTTAGTATTTATAAATTTATTTAGCTTTTTTAAATTTAGTATAAAACGGAAGAATCCGCTTGGCTTTGGGACCAAAAACTGATTTGATAAGAATTGTCTTTTGTTTGGTTTGCAATTGTCTGGTACTCCTTTCAAACATATTTTATCAATAGCTTGTCTAAATCTTTTAATTTCTTCCATTGTCCCAAATTTTACTGATGGAGTTTTAGTCCGTTTTACTTTTTTATGAAGGACTATTTGATATTCTCTAACAGAACTTAATATAAATTTACCAGCAGTAGAACCTACGTTTATTTGAACCTCATTTGACGTTTCGCTTTATTGTATCCCTATTATTGCACCCTGTTGCTGAATGGCTGTTTCGTCCTGAAGAACAACCGCTTGATCTGTTCCGCTGAATACCGGTATCCATGTTGGAAGTCTGACTGGTTTAGAAATGGCTTTCTTTCTAGCATGCTGTTCGAGTTTAAAAGCTGTCCGGATGTCGCATCCTCTAACCCTTGAGACTTAGAAGAGGATTGCTTTTTAATAGAGTTGGCTACTTTATCCATTACTTTAGCTTCTATGATTTTTTTTGGATAGATTTTATCCAACTAGAAACTCTTCTGTTTTTGTCCTCGAACATGGTTTTCGTTTCTTTCGTCTTAATGAAACCTTTTCTTTATTTGTTCTGACTATGCACAATTTGTGTGATGAGCTTACCTGTATCATGTAATTTCCCCATGAATTGAATTTTATCGAGCTGATACTTCGATCAACTTTCTGATAGTGGAAACAAAAGCTGCTAACACTGCATTTGCTAATCGTCATCTCTTGGTCATGTAGCTACCTCTTGATTATCGATGCTTTAATGATTTTAAAGGGATTTCCAAGTTTAACTTAGGCCAACAGGATCTTGATATTTTTCTAATAAGCTTTCTTGTTCCTGCTTTTCTATTCCGTTTGCGAACTAAAATTGCCATTTGTTGTGAATGCAGGTCTCTAACTTTATTTGTAAAACTAAAATTAGATTCTAAGAAATCATCACCGAAAATTTCGCAAATTCTTCGTTAGAATGTACCTTGTTTATTCCCTCAACAGTCATTGATAACTTCTCTTGGTTACTAGCGTTCTGCTTAATCTCATTGGCCAATTTTAGTAATTTTCTTTTATTACTTACAATATGGAGGGGGGGGGGGGAGGATAAAAAGTTTTATGATCGTCTTAACGTCGCAAACGTGCGCTTATCTTTAAATGATAAGTTAGTTTTCTGGTGTACCTACGTGTTGCGAATACATGTTTACATGTGTATCTATAACGAGATAGGAAAAATCTGGTGTTTTCTAATTCGTTATGCGAGCGTACATATTTTCAGAAAGCTTCTTTTTTTAATTTTAGTCTTATTTAATTTTCCTTCTTTTCTTCTTTTGTGTGAACACTTCGTGCGAACATGTATATTCTTATTCTTTTAACCGTTCATTTACATACTGAGTCGTTTTCGAAATTGACTGTTTCTGCTTTTATAGTTACTTGAAGTTCACGAATTAAAGGAAGGGTTTTCCCTATCATGCTGATGAGTTATTTATAATAAAGTATGTTTGATTAATTGAAAAATTTGGAAAATTAAAAGAAATTAATATTAATCGAAAGAAATTAAAAAAGATAGGAATTGAAAGAAAGCAATTTATTTTGTTCCTCCTTTATTTCAGAAGAGCTTTCATTTTTTCTGCTTGATCTGATGCTATCTATTCTTTGTGAATCCTTGGCGTTACTATCCGACTCGACAGAACCTCCTGGAATGCTAACTCAATAAACCTTTTGTAATTGCTTCTACTATTTTATTCTTCTTGCTTAAGTTATCTAATAATTCTTCGTTACTATCTTTCTTCAGCTTATTCATAAACCCCAATTAACTTAAAGATTTAAAAAAATGTACTAATTATAGAAAGACATGAAAATGGAGCGGATTGAGGAGCGAAGACATGGTTCCTGTTTATGTTTCTTTTTTTTTTCTTTAAACTTGAACGTGGTGACCATTGACAGGCATCGAAGGAATATTACACCTGTAATCAAACAGGCGAGGCGAATGAAATATGATTAATTATTATCTGTATGAAATATTTGACTAAAAGGAAGTTATTGGAATAATTATTTTAGATAAAAATTTATTCAGAATCATTTAAATAATAGGCAACTTATTATAAACTGGTTATAATCCGATTATAAAATGTAAATATATATAGATAATGTCAATGTACGAGCTGGTGGAACCTTATGGTCATTTTCCAAGAGAAGACTCACTTGGTTGTCTTGGTGGTTCTTTTGAGACTTCCCTTCTTTGTGACAAACAAAAAATTTGATTTTGAATTTCAATTTTGCGGTATCTTTCTTTAACAGATTTTCAGGTATAGAATCATCTGTCAAAATCATGAAATACATGTTCTGAACACCTTGTACAACAAGAATTGAGATTAATTAAAAAATTTTTCAGATATTTTTTTATACGATTTAATTCAGATATTTTTCTACATATCTAAATATTTACATATTTTTATACCATCTTACATTTGAAATAAGTTTGAAATATTTAGGTACATTATTAGAGAAGCATTCGTTTAGATTGCCGTGTTGAAGTGCTAGTATTACAGTAGCGGACAAAAGATTAAGACGAAATGGAAAAAATAAATAACTGATTTACTTTCCGTAAAAAATATAAATACAGTGTTCTAATTTTGGTATTAACTAATTAGACATTTGTTTATACAAAAAAATTTCATTTTGATATTTTGCCCAGTAGCCAAGTTATGAAAAAGGAACGAAATCTGTATAATATTTCGTCGGTCAAAATTTTAAAACTACACAAAAAATATTAATTTTTGGTAAGAAAATATACACAATTTTTGTTTAAATTCAATATTTTGTTCAATATCCGTTATTTCTTATCACTTCGGTACATCTTCTTGGCATAGAATGTATTAATTTTTTACATTGATCTACCGTAATATTACTTCAAGCTGTTTCAATTGTAGAATAAAGTTCATTTAAATTTTTCGATTTATAATGCTCCACAAATTCTCGATTGGATTAATGTCTGGTGATTGCTAGGCCACAGCAACACGGTAATATTTTCTTCTTCAAAAAACTGTTTCACAACCCGAGCCGTGTGCTTCGGATCATTATCATTTTGAAAAATAAAATCATCACTCATATTGTGGCGTGCAAAAGGCAACATTGTGTTCTTGAGTATGTTCATGTATTGAAAACGGTCCATAATTCCATTGATACGACATATCAGACCAGGACTGCCTCGTTCCCACCACAATGTTTAAGAGTTTTTAAAACGCACTGTGTTTTCAAACTTTCGCCAATTCGATGTCTAACATGCCGTATCCCGTCAGAAGAGACGCGATTGAATTTCGATTCCTCTGAAAACAATATCTTTTGCCAATCTTCACTTGTCCAATGCTTATGAGCTTTAGCAAATGCAAGTCGTCTTTTTCGATTCTTAGAACTCAGTAGTGGTTTCTTTTGGGGTTTTCGTCCTCTTAAGTTAAAGTCTTCTAATCCTCTCCTAACAGTTCTAGCACTAATTTGTGTATCCTTTCCGCTCAATCGATGAACCCGGCGATCCATTTTCAGCGTTGTTTCCCGTGGTGTTCCGTTTTTTCGTTGATCGCAATACATGTCTGCCTTTAAAAATTTATACCAAGCTTGCTTACAAGCCGTTTCTGACCTGTTCACTATATTTGCTATTTCGGTGAAGGTTTTGCTTTGCTTTCACAGCCTTACGATTTGTTCCCTTTCGTTTTCGAGTAAATTCTTTGATTTACCCATAGTCTGTTTCTACCTAAATGAATTTTAAGCAATAAAAAGTGCGCTAAACAATGATTTTGACATTCCAGAATCAAAACACAGATCATCTTAAACTAATGTCCACTGTTTACAAGTGCTGTAACTAACTGTTGTAACTTCTACATTGTTTGCATTTAACAATTGACGGTCTGAGGTTACGAAGGTCAAACATACAGCTATGTTATTCCAAAGAGACAAACCGAGTAGAAGAACAATATGCGTATAAGATGTTTGTAATCCGATTTACAAATCATCGTTTAAAACTTTTGTCCGCTACTGTATATTAAAAATTGTGTCTCAAGAAAAAGTTATCTTATCAATTTAAGAACCTAGATAAAGTTTTTATCTGTTTTATAATATAGGTTTTATAATATAATATAATGATACAAAAGCTACGACAGTAACGCTAATACAATTATGAAAACATCTTTGCTAGATTAATCCAATATCGTATGATACAAAGTGTTGAAATAATTTCAACTTAGACATAGAAAAATTTTGTTTACAAAATTTGTAGGACGTTATAATCTGTCAGTAATAACTATTTTGTGGAAAAAGTATCTTTAAAAGTGTCAAATTATCTCTATTTTGTTTTAATAATATTTTTCAACCTTTTAATTATTTATTTTTTAACCAACTATTTAAACGACTTTTAATAAGAGATAAAAATTTCTAATAGATTTCTAAGATCATTTCACACACAGAAGTGAAAGAACGAAGCTCAAATAAACAATGTTTGATACAAGATTTCAATCATTAGATTCTTGAAATCCATACATTTCTTATTATTACCATATTGATTTTCGCATGCGTTGCGCACGCGTGCAGGTGCAAAACTTATAATGATGCATCAAAGAGCTCCTTTTGTGTAGGGTGTCTCTTACAATTGAATCAAGTTACAGCTTTAAAATAATAAAATAATAAGATAGGAGATGAAACAAATTCATTCATTTAGACAAAATTAAGTGGTTCTGCGTCGTGCATCCTGTTTTGTTTATGCCTTTTTCAGATGTAGAGACTGAACAAAGAGAATAATAAAAATTCAGCTTTTTCTGTTTAAAAACAATAGGATATTTTAATCACGGAGGTTCATCTCATATAAAATGTGACAATTGAATCAGATTATCAGAGAAGCACTGAATTGGTCAGACATTCATGCATGATAACAGCCCGAAATATATAACAAAAATGAGTAAAAGTTTTGATATTAGCTTTTCGGAATAAACAATCGCGTTTCAATTTTGCATTTGCACTTTGGGCTGACGTTTCGTAAACATTGTAGTCTGTTTCTTCAGGGCAGACCTGAGGATTCAGATTCCACAATCACCGTTACGTCACACGATGTTTCGGATGGTCGATCAAACTGATGACTCAAATCGGAAGTTCTAGCCGAATATTCAACCCGGAATATCTTATTGAAAGTCCCTTAACTTAATTGGTTAATCGAATTAAAAAGCTGACAGGACAGGTTACTAGGCGCCTGGATCCTTACAACGACAGAATTAAGAATAAATCACTTTGATGAATTGTTAATGAAATGGATCAGAAGACGCAGAGAGCTGGTACTTTAGGCGATCTACTGGACAGAGTAGAGTTTAATCCTTCTAATACGATGGAACGCCACTTTCATTTCAATGACGCGATCTCCCGGCTTTCTATCGAATCGGCATCGCCAGCCAATTACGGGGTAATAACGGCGCTTTGTGAGCGAAAATTTTCGCGATCCAATACTCTGAAGGCGAGCGTAATAACGAACAAGGCGATCATGAAATACACCGTTAGCGTAAACGCCGCGCCAGATCGACATTTTCATTCATGACGATGTAGATTTCGGGTGATGTACGGGGCCCCGGTATGGGCGGACGATCTGATGGCGAGTCGTCGCAGTATCCTGTTTCTCAGGAGGCTGCACAGGGTAACTGCCATCAGAATCGTCAGAGGATACCGAACAGTGTCGCACGCGTCGGCGACCGTTCTGGCCGCGTCTCCGCCGTGGGAGCTCCGGGCGTTGGTGCTCAAGAAGAGGTATGAGCAAAGGAGACCGTGGGACCCGGGAGGGGACTCGGCCGAGCAGGCGGCCCCAGACGACCTAGGAACCGCCGAGGAGGACGCGTGGTACCAGTGGCGATCCCAGCTGATCAACGAAGCAGGTGAACACCGAGGCGCGGCGGCAGTTCTCCCAAATTGGGAGACATGGAAAAGCCGCCGCGGCCTCCCGCTCACCTTCAGAATGACCCAGATACTCACGGCGTGTTCGGGGGTATCTGAAGAAAATCGGACGGGAGACAACGGACATCTGTCACCACTGCGGGCAAGACAGGGACACGGCGCAGCATACGCTGGAGGCCTGTCCGGCAAGGGAGCTGTCCCGCTATACCCTGCGGCAAGTCATAGGCGAGAGGCTGACCCCCTCAGCGATCATAGCAGCGATGCTGAGCGGGCCACAGGAATATGAAGCTGTCCGCCTCTTCTGCGAGCGAGTTATGCTCGCAAAGGAGCGAGCAGAAAGAGTGAGAAAGAGAAATTCTCACCCGTGTAGGATAACGCGATGGAGGAGGATGGCAGTCAGGCGGCCCAGACCTAACTCACTGCCACCACAACGAACCGCGATTAGAAGGAGGGAAGGCGCCAGAAGCAATGCCCCCCCCCCCCTAGCGCCAAATTCAACAGCCAAGGAATATACAAGACTGGCTCGAAGAGAGAACGCGGGAGAGGATGCGACAGAAGTAATTCACCCGAGGTTCCTGGAGCACCCCCTGTCATACGCGTAGGATGGCCAACGTGGTGTTTTAGTCGGTAGGAGTCCGACACTACTCTGCTGCTACTGTTAGCGGTAGCGGAGTGTCCATGAGAATTTCTCCACGTGCAAAAAAAAAGGGTCCTCACAACGAACCCAACAGGAGGCCAGGAAGGTGGTGCTCCCTCCCCCTCGACGGTCATCTGCGGTGACCCTAACACTGAGTGAGGGGACGAAAACATCATATGCCGAAGTGCTATCGACGGCTAGACAGAAAGTCCCGTTAGCCGAATTCGGCATCGAACTGTTAAAATCAAGAAGGAGATGACTGGGAGCATTATTCCAGAAGTTCCCGGGGACAAAGAGAGGGAGAAGACACCCGCGCTTGCAGCACGGTTGACACAAGCCCTGGATCCGACCACGGTAAAAGTTGTGGGCCCAACAAGAACGGCGGAGCTGAGGGTAACTAAGATCGACATCTCGATCGGCAAGGAGGAATTTCGAGACACCCTGGCGAGGGCTGGAGGGTGCAAGGCACTGGAAGTTCGAGTAGGAGACATCAGGACTTCTAGAGGTGGCCTTGGGTCAGCCTGGATAAGATGTGCGACAGCAACAGCGCGGAAACTAAGTCAAGCGGGAAGAGTTCTTGTGGGCTGGTCAATGGCGAGGGTCGAAGCCATCCCGAAGAGGCCCTTAAGATGTTATAGATGCAGCTATGCTACAGGTGCGGAGGCATTGGCTATCAGGCCAGGAGTTGCTCTGCCTTCGTGCCGAGGTGCCCGCTTTGCGCGCCCGCCACCCACAGAATGGGAGGAGCGGCACGTGTTCCGCCGAAAACTAAAGGGACGAGCCGGATTCGGGGGCCTGCTACGGACAGGAAACAGGGCGATAACGCGAGAGATCTACCGCAAGAACAGGAAAGGATCACGAGTGGGGAAGATGGCCGGGGGAGGCCATGGATATAGACTTAGCAAAGTAGATTCATGCGGCTCCTCCAGACCAAGTTAGGGCGATCAAAACGGGCACAAGACCTGCTCTTCCAGACGATAAGGGAAAGCAGGATTGCCCTGGCAGTGATAGCTGAGTCCTGTCTCATACTAGACACCCCTAACTAGGTCGGAGACCTGGAAGGCTTAGTCGCTATGACGTGGACGCCAGCACCGGGCACACCCGCCGCAAGGATCCTGCTCGAGCAGGGCAAGGGATATGTCGCGATTGAGTGGGTTAGGATGGTCATGGTGGGCGTATATGTTTCCCCGAACAGTGGCCTGGGCGCGTTTGAGGAGTTCCTGGATGGGGTTGGCGATTGCGTGAGACGATACCTTTCACGTCAGGTCCTCGTCCTGGGAGACTTTAATGCTCACTTCTCGCAATGGGGGAACACAAGGACAGATGTTCGTGGCCGGGTGCTGTCAGACTGGGCTGCGGGCCTTGGGCTCCTCCTACTTAACAGAGGCTCGACCAGCACATGCGTGGCGTGGAGAGGGTGTTCCGTCGTCGATATTACATGGGGTACCCCTAATGCCTTCCGGCGAGTCTCAGGCTGGAGAGTAGCTGAAGGGGTGGAGATTCTCTCAGACCAACTGTATATATTTATGGAGGTCAGCTCGCAGACAATGCCCGCGAGAGAGGCTCGCAGCATTAGGGGAACGGAACGCTCCCACCCGCCTCAAGAATAGAGACAACGAGATGCTTCAGGCAGCAGCCACTGTCGCGGCCTGGAACTGGGACGCCCGTACAGAGGAGACAAGCGTGGCCGAGGAGGCGGAGAACCTTTGCCGAGATATGAAAGCAGCATGTGATGCGTCAATGCCGCACTCCGTGCCTGGGGCCAGACAAAACGGGAATGTGTACTGGTGGACCCCGGAGATTGCAGAGTTACGAGCGAGGTGCATTCGGACCCGTATGCGGTTCGAGAGAGCCCGCCGTCGGCGGCCTCATGACGAGGAAGAGATCTCCCTCTGCTACGAGACATATAGAGAGTCGTAACATAGCTTACAGCTGGATCAGGAGCGCTAAAGCCCGAACCTGAATGGACCTCGTCTAGTCAGTCGAATCCGACCCGTGGAGGCGGCCGTACACGATGGTGATGAAGAAACTACATCCAAGGGCACCACCACTGACGGCAGATATGGATTCGGCACTGCTGGAAGAGGTAATTTGCACACTGTTCCCGCCACAGGAGGACAGCCCGGGGCAGCCGCGGGCTACTTCGACTTGGATAGTGGAGAGGAGAGAGGAACTAGGAGTTGCGGAGGAGGAGATGCTGGCTGCGACGAAGAAAATGGCCTCCTGCAACGTGGCGCCGGGCCCGGACGGAATCCCGGGACGGATATGGGTGGAGACGATGGCGGTCATGGCCCTCAGACTACATCACCTATTTACGAAGTGTCTGAGGAAGGGAGTATACCCTCGGATATGGCGCATGGCGAGACTGATCCTGATTCGGAAGGAGGGACGACCGATAGACTCGCCGTCCGCATATCGTCCGGTATGCCTACTGGATGAAGTGGGCAAGCCGCAAGTGGACTCTTCGAAAGAGTCATTGCCGCCCGTCTGGAAGCCCACATATCAAGGTGAGTGCCCGGTTGGCACGAAAGCCAGTACGGCTTCCGGTGGGGCCGCTCGATGATGGATGCGGTGAACTGGTACGAGAGATGTCACGAACCATGGCTTCGCGGGGTGGGGTAGCGCTGGCAGACTCTTTAGACATAGTCAATGCATTCAACTCCATACCCTGGGTCTGGATATTGGAGGCCCTGAATTTTTCGAGGTGCCTACCTACATCATTCGTGTCATGCGAGCCTACCTGAGCGACAGATGGGGCAGCTACACCGGCAAGGATGGAGAAGGGCGGTGACCCGTTGAACACGGGGTTCCGCAGAGTTCGGTTTTGGGTCCGATTCTGTGGATCATCGGATACGACGCAGTGCTTCGTTTCCCCACGCCCCCAGACTCAAGCATGGTATATTACAAAGACGACACATTGGTCTTGACCGGAGGACGCTGATGGCACGAGACGCTGCGCCACGGAGACCTTACCGCCGCTTGCGTGATACGAGCTATACGAAGGCTGGGCCTAAAGGTATCCCTAGACAAGTCGGAGGCCATATGGTTTTTATGACTACCGACGTAGGGGGACTCCACCGCGGAGAGCTCACCATCGACAGCCAATGGACGTTCGGGCCGCACTTCAAGCTCCTGGTTCCCAAAGTGACGACGACAGCCAACATTTTATGTGAACTGTTGTCGAATATCAGTGGAAGTTGGAGTACGCCGACTGTATGAGGGAGTCATCCGTTCTCGGGCCCTGTACGGGGCACCAGTGTGGGCAGAGGATCTGATGAAAAGTCGACGCAGTCTACTTTTTCTGGGGAGGCTTCATAGGACGACCTCAATCAGGATCGTAAGGGGATATCGGACGATATCATATGCGTCGGCGACTGTCTTGCCGGCGTCTCCTCCGTTCGAGCGCCAGACCCTAGCGATCCGACGGGTGTACCATCAACTGTGCTCGGACGGGGATACGCCCTTTGCCGGCCGGTCGGTCCTCGACGTCCGGGGCAGGCAAGACTTGAGACCAGGGAACGGTGGCGTATTCAGCTCGCCGCCAAGTATACGGTGCGGCCTCATCTGACCGTTGGAGTGGTCCTATCGAACTGGGAGGACTGGAGAGATCGTGGTGGGCTCCCGCTGACGTATAGGATGACGCAGGTGCTCACCGGGCACGGAGCGTTCTGGGAGTTCCTGATAAGGATTCGGCGGGAGGTGACTAATAGCGCCACCATTGCGAGGAAGAGGAAGACACGGCACAGCACATGTTGGAGTTCTGCCCGGCGTGGAGGAACGTAATACGAAAAAGATGGTTCCGAGGCTCTCTTACCAATCATCAGGACGATCACCGTGGAGGTTTTAGCCGGTACGAATTCGGCATTACTCGGCGTCCTCTTCCCGAAAGGTGCGAGGCGCCTATGAAGGTTTCCCCCACGAAAAAAAAAGAAAAAGTAATATCAATATGCAAAAGCCTGAACAAGGGGCAGACTCTAAACAAGTTTAACCTGACCTAATCCAAATTTAATTTTAAGTTAATCAAGTCTGTCTGCTCCTTTTGTGAGCGAGTTATGATCGCAAAGGAGCAGGCGTAGAGGGAGAGATAGAGAATATCCCCTCCTTTCAGAGTACTGCGCCGGCGGGTAGTGGTGGGCGGGCAGCGTAGGGCCGTGCTGCCACTCACCTCGGACGACGATTAACAAGGAGAGGAAGACAAGGGGCCCGTTTTGCCAGAGTCCAACGGGTAAAAGGGTCATTACACCGGGAAGGCACTGGGGTCTCCGTGGACTTGCACGATGACTCAGAACGGCGGGGCGGCGCGTCAGGAGCTGCCTCTCTTGACGTCCAAATTAGATCGCGGGATCAGCTTCCATAAATAGGAGAAGACGTGCCGGAGTGCACGGGCTGAAATTCGCAAGAAACCCCGGAGCACTCCTGTTAACTGTTTAGGAAGACCATCATAGAGTTTTAGTCTGTAGGAGTCCGGCACTACTCCGCTGCTTCCCAGAAAAGCAGCCAAAAAAGGTTTGAGTTACCTAGGTTACTTAAAAAAAAGTCTCAATTATTAACATTCTATTAAATATAGAATAGTATCCGGAAAATTATATACCTTCATATAAGCTTTTTTTTTAATGATAAACTTTTAATAAACGGCAACCCTCAATTAAAACACGGCACAAATTGATGATTTTGACAACATATTAAGAAGTTATCCAAATTGGAGATGTCTCCCTTTTTGTGGGTATCTAGTTATTCAATAATTTTATTAACTATAAAATTGTAGCGGTACTCGACACGAACTAGCGTCAGACGACAGCAGCGCAGTGGTTAGCGCCTTAGGTTACGAACGTTCGGGACCCGGCCTCAAATCCCGGCGACCGTAGTCCGATTTTTCTTCCACGATACAAAAATGAGAAGGAAAGCAGCAGTACCTCAGCAGCGATATCTACACTACATAGAACCTATCTCGGCCTCTATATCAGCAATAGCACTATCATCACAACTAACAAACTACTGCACAACTATTACTACACCTCAAAATGTTAGAAAATGTTCAAGGTTCGTACCCATTTGCACACTTTCACCGACCTATACAGACTAATCCCGTTATCAATGTTTACTAGGAGGTAAATATATGCATAATTCTGTGTAATTCTTTAATCAGTCATACTGATCAGCTATCATGCTATTAATAATTCGATTGTGTCGACTCGTGGACCTCCAAATTTCCTTTGTGATTACCTCCGGCAGCAGGTTACGGACATAAATTCAAGCAAATAACTGCGTAATAGAAGTATAGAAGTTTAGAATAGAAGTTTTGAGGTTAGAGTGAACTCATCACCACGTACTGCGAAAAACAGAGCAAAAATTTATTCTTAAAAATAGTTAAAAATAAGCACAGTAAATTTTACTAGACTCGAAATGTTATCAAAAGAGAATTACGATACGTGGTCGTTTCAAACCAATGCGTTGCTGATTAAAATTGACACTTGGGAATTCAAGTTTATCAGTTAGTGGCGAAATATCGAGGCTAGATCTAACCGGTAACACAAGTCGACAAAAATGTGAAAGGTATGAGATAAGAAAATGAGGGATGATCAAGGTTAAAATTTGGCGAAAGCTCGAGTCCAAATACGCTTCTTCGGATTCTGCCCGAAAAGTTACGCTCCTTAAACAGCTGATACTTCAGAGGATGAGTGAAAGAGACGATATACGTAAGAATATTAATAAATTTATTATTAATTAATAAATTTAATATAATTAATTAATAAATTTCAATGTTGTAGTCACTAGCTTGAGGTAATAGATATGAAGGTCCAAAAGAACCATTTAAGTATTCTGTTTTCATACAGTTTTCTTGTTAATTATGAAAATTTCAGGTGTGTAATCGAGTCTCAGGATGCATTGCCTGGAACAAGAAAATTAAACGTAAAAATACTTGAAGAGGACAAAGGCATGCAAGCAAAAATTCAAAGAGAGTGGGTCTGGAGCAATGATCGCGACGAGGAATGAACCTGACAAACAGGAATATTATGAAAATCAATTACATGCCAGTAAAAATGGAGCCGCAAAGGAGAAAATTTTGTTTAAGTACAGCAATGCCGTAAGCACAGCCACGGGGCTACTGATTACATTTCCAAAAGGTCAGAATACGTAACGGGTACATCTCGCCGATGAATCATATTCTGTAATAGCGAATGCCCATCAAATGCTGTCAAGACGTCGGTTGCCGACTTAGAGTAAATATATAAAATATATCAAAGAAAAGATATATACGTCGGGTTCACATTATGATTAGGGTTAGGGGCGTAAAACGAATCTTTGTTTGGATTAGACATTGTTGTCATGCAATAGAGAAGATATTGACAAGTGCAAATATGATTATTACGGAACTTGACAAGTAACCGTGGTAATTAGATACTCGAGACGCTAATGACAATAATCCTAGGTTTGATAACGAATCCACGGTCAACGGGATAACAAAATGCGCTTTCTTCTAAAGACCAAGTTGTACCCAACTTCCGTGTCTACGGTACAAGTGTTACTGAAATTACTCTTTTTTAAAACATAGAATATCCACCGAGCGTAAAGACACTATGTAACTCGCAAATGAGACCTCATGAGAGAATGACTTTCGGTCACGATGATGCTGCAGAGGAAAACTGTATTGGGGTGTGTCTAGGGACACGAGATCATCAGATTCGTGGAGAAATGGCTTCGTTTGGAAAGTGAGGGAGATTGACGTTGCTGTTAATTGGTCAATTTCCATGTTGGTGGTTAGAAAAGGATATTAACCATCCTTCAGAGAGAGAGAGAGAGAGAAAGAGAGAGAGAGAGAGAGAGAGTTGCTAGCGGAAGCGTCGTATGTGAGAAAAGAAGATTTCTCGTATCTCGTGTTCAAAAAACACCTAAATAAACTTGCAAAGGAAATGAAAAACAAAATAAAAGAACACAATAATAACGAATTCACAAAGTTCATAAAGACACTCTCTGCACACAAGAACTCCAACTACTCCCTATGGAAAGCCACGAAAAAAATAAAGAAACCAATAAAAATAGTCCCAGTAATCAGAAAAGCAGATAACACATGGGCAAGAAGCAACGAAGAGCAAGCTGAAGAATTTTCCAACCACCTATGTAACACATTTAAATAACATAATATCAACAACAGCAACCTCAATTGTCATACGGACGAGGATGCGCCAACCACTAGTATCTCAACTGANCAAGCAATACACCATACCTAAAACAACAGCACAAGAAATCAGAAACATAATCGAAAAAACAAAAAAAAATAAAGCACCAGGAATCGATCTAATCAATGTTAAAATCTTGAAAAACCTTCCTCCAAAAGCGATACGACTAATGACAATAACATACAATGCAATACTAAGAATCCAATACTATCCTAAACCATGGAAACTAGTACAGATTGTAATGCTACCTAAACCAGGCAAAGACCCACACCAAACAGCATCTTATAGACCAATATCACTACTTCCTGTGTTTTCCAAAATACTAGAAAAAATAATATACGCCCGTCTAAAACCAACAATAGAGAAGGAGAAATTAATACCAGATCACCAATTTGGATTCAGAAACAAACACTCCACGATAGAGCAAATGCACAGGCTCATTAATGAAATAATACTAGCATTAGAAAACAAACAATACTGTACAGCCCTCTTTATGGACGTCGAGAAAGCATTTGACAAAATAAACCACGAAAGCCTGTTACAAACAATCAGAAAACAATTCCCGGAGCAAATATACTAATTAATAAAATCCTACTTAAGCAGCGGAACCTTCGTAATAAAAATCAAGGACACATACTCTGAAATTAAAGACATCAAGGCAGGGGTTCCGCAAGGAAGCGTCTTAGGACCAATACTATACACACTATACACGGCCAACATACCAACTACTACCAATAGCAAAATACTGACATTCGCGGACGACACAGCTGTACTAGTCAGGCACACTAACCCAGAAATAGCAGTCACATTACTGCAAGAACATATCACAAAAATAGAAAAGTGGCTGCAAGTTAAACAAATAAAAGTAGACCTCAATAAATGCTACTATATTACATTCACACTACGAAAACAGATACCACCAAACATCCTACTGAACGGCACGCGCATAATACAAACAAGGCAAGTCAAATACCTAGGACTCCACATAGATACACAACTCACATGGAAACAGCATACTAAATCAATAATTGACAGAATACAGACAACAAGGAGACAAATGCATTGGCTAACAAGTGGAAAATCCATACTGAGCATAGAAAATAAATTAAAAATATACGGAACGATCATAAAACCAATCTGGACGTATGGAATACCACTATGGGGGACAGCAGCAATGAGCCATATAAACAAAGTAGAGACAATACAAGCTAAAATTCTTAGAACAAAAGTAAATGCCCCATGGTACGTTAGAAACGAGGACATACGGAAGGACTTGGGAATATCAATGGTCAAGGAGGAGATTAGCAGATGATCGGAAAAGTACAGGGAAAGAATAGCATCACACCCGAACCGGCTGACTGCGGAAGCGATCAACACATCAAACATAGAAAGAAAATTGAAACACCCAGCAGATCTCACAAAGGATGTAACCTAACAAACACGAAGATGGTATGCCGCTGGGGGTAGCCACCCACATGATAATCAAACAGCTAAAAAATTCTACCAAATGTCCAAATTGGACAAATTGTAAATGCAAAATATTAAATAAAAAAAAACGTAGTGATATATAGATGGCTAAACACTGATCTACAGACTGAACATGATCCGTTTCAAAATACGTTAATTTCACACTAGTAGATTATTTGAATAAACAAAGAGTCTACAGAAAATAATAGGGTATTCCGTAAGTAGTATCGTGTTTAGATATTACTTTAGATAACTTTAACAATAAACTTTCCAGAGTCAGAAATAACATCGAAATTATATTTCTATAATTTTAGAACACTTAAAAGTGTAAGATATTTATTATATTTATGAACGAATAATGTAAGTATTATTTGTTTCGAAATTTTTAGATTACTGCAATTGTTGGATAATTGTTAAAATTTTAACGTAAAAACATTTGATTATTACTTTGATCTTTCGTTGTGATATGTTTTTTACATTTTATAATATTTTAGGATCATGTATTGTACACAATTTATATCTAAAATAAAGTGGGTAGTGTAATAATATCCAATTATAATCCTTTTATTCATGTAATATCTTTCTGGCTGTATACGATCCATTGTAATCATGAGGAAGAATTCTTTTCGACTCATGAGTATGCTATTCGTCTAGTATTCATATAATCCTTTAATTAATAGTACTATAATTATTCATCCATTTTGTATTCCAAGTGCAAGGCGCAAAAAGAGAAAACATGTAGAATAACCTGATATAATATTGTTAATAAGAGATATGAAACATATGCTGATATAAAAAATATTTTGTTTTACGTCCAAAATATTTTTAATAGTAAAGATTTTTTTAAAAATAATGATCTTGGTTGCAAAGTTCCTTAGAAATATGTACGTAACGATTTAATATGTAAGATATCCCTGGGGCATGTTATGAAGTTGTCACACGCTCAAGAAGGCCATCCGCTCAGAAACAGTAATCAGAAATAAGACATCGACTCCGAGCTTCGGACTTCTTTAGACACATCACCACCTTATTATCATAACCCACACCAAGGTTGTGACGCACCTTAGTCCACATCAAGATAGGACATCGACCGAGCTTCGGACTCCCTTGGACACATTATCACCCTATCATCATAGCCTATACAGAAGCTATGACACACCTTAGTCTATATCATAGATAAGATATCGACCCCCGACCTTCGGACACTTCTCCACATCACAATCTACACCGAGCCCCTCAACATCCTCAAACCAAAATGTATATAAGCCGAGACTTCAGACAGCTCGGGCAGTTCTTGCGCTGCCCTTTTCTCCGGTTCAGTGTCAGTCTATTGTTTGTAAGCGGTGAATTTATAATAAAGAAGATTAATAGTTAGTTGGGTTATGACTCGGTATTCTTTTCCTTTATCATCCAACCCTGAATTCTACGTGACAAAGTCAAGCTCTATAAAATTGAAACTGAAATTGAAATTGAAATTGAAATTAAGATCACAATATCGTTTAAATAAATTATTTTTCCATTTAAATGCCTGAATACTCTTTATAGAAAATGAAAGGATGCATTA
The DNA here is from genome assembly GCF_014825855.1 of Bombus pyrosoma. Classification (NCBI taxonomy): domain Eukaryota; kingdom Metazoa; phylum Arthropoda; class Insecta; order Hymenoptera; family Apidae; genus Bombus; species Bombus pyrosoma. The sequence goes on from NC_057776.1 coordinate 2,666,728, forward strand.
TTTAGTATATAAAAAATTAATAGTTATATTTAAAATAAATAGAAGTATAAAATCTTGTAAGCATCGCCACTTCCGGTGTCGAAGCATACACCAGGTTATTTACTATTCGAAACAATTTATCTTTGCCTAATAAAATTCGCTTTATCCTCAACCATTTTAAAGCTACACAAGCTCACGAAAGTATTCAAAGACTTTTGGATATGCTTTACAAATGTGTTATGCCTGTTATACGAAACATTTTGAAATTTCACTAGTGTTACGTAAAGACTCAGGGAAGATCCATGCAATGGCCCTTGGGTCGCGTAATTAAGGTTCACCCAGGAGCCGATGGAATCGTAAGGACAGCTACGGTGAAAACGGCAACGAGTACCCTGGATCGTGGTGTCAAACGACTGGTTCCCCTACCCTGTCAAACCGAGCAAGACGAGTCGGGATAACCCCGAATAGCGGAGGAGGTGGATAAAAGGCCCCCCTGATACATAAAATTTGATCGGTGCCCTCTCAACGGGGGGAGGATGTTACGTCGCGCCAGATGGGCCGTGTGACGTCACTCTGAGTCTGGCCGCCAAGGCCCCACATACCGTAATTCCGACCTCAATAAACCTAAGGACCCACCATAAACCTAAGATTTAGTTTAGCCTTTAACATTATGTTTAATCCTGTTAATGTTTCGGTTTATAGCTGGTTCTTAAAACAGTCCTTAGGCTTATTATACGCTCTCAAAAATCACTGAGGAATCGAGTATTTGCATAACGGAAAAACTGGGTTCTTTCAGAAACTACGTCACGCACAAGCAACGGGGATAGTTACCCTCTCTCTTTTAATACAAAACAATACAACCGAACTTTCCTCCGTGATTACATGAGAGCAGACAGACAGTTGATCTTCTGGCTCACGTTCTGTAACCATTAAATTCTCTTTGTCCATATTGTATAGTAAATTGTTAGAAATATACATATTCTAGATTCTGTTACCGCGGTGTTGTATTAAACCAACCATCCCTATTATCTTAACTGAAATCAGGGGATCGATCAAATCGTGGTTTCGATTATTATAGTCGTAGCGGGAATTTACGACTTCCGTTGACGTGATATTTCGCGAACGCGTCTCCCCGCGATTGGTCGAAAATACAACTAGTGTTGTTATGAAATTCGACTGTCATGGTTATATTGAATAAAGTTCAAAACAAACTTAGTAGTATACTGCATATAGTAGTAGTATATAGTACAATTTAAAAGTATAATGTATATAGAAATTGCAAAAGATTAAGTGAAGGTAGGTACATATTTTGCAAAGAATAGACAAAAGTAAATTATCGATTATGATAAACCTCAATATTCAGTAGAACCATCTTAAACATACATAATATAATAACTATTATATAAACTATTTATGTGGTATATGAATTTTTTTCCTAAATATGTATATATGTTTACAATAAATACCTTGTCTATATACATTTTGAGACGGATTTCAGATTGTACCAACATAATCATGATAACTGTGCCTCAATATAGTGATAATGAAATTTCAAGATGTTTTATATAACACATAAAATATTGCCCTAAAAATTGTATGCTAGATGTACGAATAATTTCATAACCCAGTCATATAAAGTATATTTTGGACCAGTTGAATAGGATACCCCGTATAATAGAATATACCAGTTCGTACTCAATTAAAGAGCATTTTATTCTCAAAAAGAAAATTGTTTAAAAGTAAAGTCAACAACGGAGTTCAAAATGCCAATATCACGTAATTTTCAACTATCTTACAAATTTAATTTGAAATTAAGTTAATCAGAAGCAGCCTCTGTTATCGTAATCCATTTCGAATAAACGAACTTATTTTTAATCAGTTTTTAACCTGAAATATTCTCCACAGGTATCTCAAGATATCAATATCTACTGTACAAAATGTTCGTAAACAACAGAGTATAATGATAGTGAATCTATTTTAGATGGGAATGTTGAGAATGTAAATCATGTTTTGGAATTTGTTCAGTCGAATTTACAGAGGACCATTAAACTGTAAAGCATACTTATCTACATTTCACGAATCTTTGTAGTCATACAAAAATACTTCTGATCTTGATTATTTCAAGTTGCGAATTTGTTTGCGATAAATACAAATTCCTTTTTGTAGAAGAGGATACGATTTTGTGGGAAAAGTGATAGCGCCATCGGGCAAAGAATGACAACAGCAAAGCAAACAGAAATGGTATTGCTCGTATATACATATTCGTTTTCTGTGTATTTCAACAATCGAATTATTCTATTGTATTTTCTTATATATTTTATGGTATTTGCAGAGAATTATTTTTTATGTATTTCTCCAAAATATTGTTTGACAGATACAATTTTACTTCTAATTGGCCTTAAAGGTATCTTTACTAATAAGAGAAATAAAAAAAAAGAATTTCCATTTTGTAATATCATTTCCCATCAATCCAAGAATCATTTCCCAATAAGCCAAAAAGAACTGATATTTCTTTATCTTATTTATATTATATATCTATTTCGATGAAAATATTTATCAAGGATTTATACCGTATTATTCATATTTTGATCCTCATAAAATATTTGTTTCACATCCAAAATTTTATATTTGCAAGAAGCCTGCAAAAATTACTTCGAAAGATACTTTACTGAAAGAGACAACTGTTTCTGAAAATTAATTAGAAAGTTGCCTAATAAATAGTAAAATTTTAAGAAAAAAATTAAATTACACTTTAGAGGGCTCAATTTATTGATTCTTTTTCCGATCTTATGGATCTCGACGTGTTTCGAGTGAAACACAAATTTTAAATAACTCTATAGAAAGGTAGTATCTTCTCAAATCTTCTTTGAATCGTACTGCAAATTTTTGGAACATCCGACTGTATTGTAATCGTAGCATTAAGCTTCTTTCAATTGCTAATATTTTCCTAAAACATCTTATAGGATCACAGGAAAATATCTTATAATTAGATTAGTTAGTTTATAATATACCAAAATATGTATATAAAGTAACAATAATAGAGTATTCGTTATAATTTTTAGTAAGTAACATAAATCTTACTTATATCCACAAAAATTTTAATTTGCATTAAAGTTTGTAAGTAGCATAAAAAATGATTAAAAAGTTTCTAATTAATACAAATCCTAAAATCAATCCTTTCGATGCAAACATAAAAGTCATATTTATGCATAATGAATCGATATACTTCTCAATACTCTTTTCATCTTCTATCTCTGTATTATAACCTACATTTTCTATTTCTTATCAATTCATCACATTATTTATCAGTAAAATGTAAGTAGCGTTGTAAGGTAGATTAATATCTTTTCATTTCCACAAAAAAAAAAAAAAAAAAAATGCAGAAGTCAGGTGATCAAGTAATCGTTGTACTGAACTTCTTGTTCTATGTGTTTCTCACTGAAAGTTCGATTTAAGACTAGAATATCTAATTCCTGCAGTATACTTAAATTGTAAAACAAATTAAACTGAAATCCGTTATATTGACAAATTTAATAGTCTTAATGTTAAGATTTTAATAAGCATTTTGAATCTTACGCAAGGTTTACTTCAGTTCTATAAGTACTTACAGTAATGAAAACAATGTGGTGAATATAAAACTTGATATAACATCGAAAAGATTGATTCTAGAACCTATGTTGATTAGATATTTTGTATTGCTCTCGACGAATAGTATATGCTCGAAAAATCTTAGAATTGAAGCTTCTTTTTAATAACACTCTGTATATTGTTACATGATTGTTGATTTTTATTACAGTTAAGTACGCTTATTAAAATATATTCCGAAGAACTAAGGTGAATATTGGATACAGCAAAACAGGTATTATCTGTGGCCTTGGAAAACGTGGAATGGATTAAGAAAATCATGCCCAGTATTGCTAAACACTTTAATTAACGCACCTTACGGTAATTAATACTAGACTTATTAATGAAATGAAGGTCATTAGGGTTCTTAGTGAAATTATTTGTATGTAATTGTGATGATTCCTTTTCCTAAATGAAGAAAGAATTTAATAAAATTATTGTATTTATATAGAATAAGCTTTTACAAAAAATGATAATTTGATTGTATTGTATGTTGTATAGTATTACTAAATGAAATTCATATACTTAACAAAAACCAGTGAATTAATAAAACAAATTCGAATATTCATCATCAGAACGCGTTCATTCTTATTCTATCATTACTTCATAATTTACTTAAGAAGCAGCATTCCCCAAATATTTTTTAAACCTTGATCACTTATCTTCAGTGACAATATGTATCTGTCTCTTCATAGATGTTTATTTAACATCAAATAATAAATACAATTCTTGTAGCAACTGTAATACAAAGATATCGAAAGATTGTTCATCGGAAACTGAAGGTTGGTGTGTTATGATTATGGATTTTGAAAAATATTATTTAACAACGAACGATTATGTCATTTAGCTGGAATGTGACTGAGCATTATGTTAAATACAAAATTTATTAGAACATAATAACTATTTTATATATGTCGGGTTATCATTGGGGTTAGGGGCGTATAATGAATCTTCACGTGAATTGGCCATCGTTGTTATGTACGATAGATGATATTTTACTGATACAAATGTAATTATTACAGAGTTTAACAAGTAATAGCGGCGACTAGATAATCGATATGTTGATGACAATGAATTTAGGTTCGATAACGAATCCACGGTCAACGGGATGACGAATGCGAATCCTGCCACAGTCTAAGTTGAACTCAACTTACTGATCCACGATTCGGGTGTGTCTCAACATACTTGCCCACAATACAAGTAGAACTTATCTGACTGAATCTCAGTCCAAGTGGAACTGCCCTTGTATACTCCTCTGCGTACCTCTCCGTACACCTCGGGTCAATCTTTGTTTTTTTAAGGAGAGTTATATAATTACTCCATACCTCTGTTAGGTACACGTCCCTAACCGTGGCTACGTTCAGCGACCCGTTATGTCACTTCGAGCCTAAACCCATTGTCATAAATCTCGGGCACCCATACTCAGATTAAATCATAAACAACTATTTCTCAGTTTTATTATTTAAGTGCAGCTATAATAAAAAGACTGGACTAAAGTATTGGGGACCTTCCCAAACATTCCAAAAGAAAGGCCCCGATGTCCTTTCATCTTCGACGTATATGACATAATAACATTAAATATTAACGAACAGCGCTCTATCCTCTTGTACATCTCAAACAGGAAAGAATTTGTTTTATCGCATATTCAGTCATTCAATACATCATACGCGATGCGTTCGTCTCATGGTGTTTTTCTTTTGTCTTCCTCTTTTTCATTCCTTGCTCGTACAATACAGATGTACATACAACCATTTTCTAATAGTGATAAATTTTTCTGAATAAATCACTTGAAATAATAAAGATTCAGGTAGTAGCCATTGCATCCGTGAAATAAATCATTACTGAATTATCAGATTGTTGATATCTGATACAACCAATTTAAATTAAATATGTAAATAAATATAAATGAATATATTATATAAAATGAATATATATGGATAAAATGAATATATTATACTAGTCAAATTGCAGATTTTTATGCATTTATATGAAATTTAAATCTGTGAAAATGGCCAAAATGAATTTATATATATAAATGCAAAAAAATATAAAATATCTAAAACGGAGCACTGGTTGTAATATTTAATAGATGAAACAGATTTCTATTTGGATTTTATTCATTTACTTGTGTTCATAAAAATATAAATTTGCATAAAAATCCACAATTTACAAGGAAATTAATCGGCATGAAGAAACGACCATAATTCATAATTTGCGTATAAAATTATATGAAGAAAGAACGATTTAAATATAAAAAAAATATATTTCTGATGTAATAAAAGAGGTCTTTTTATATTTTAGAGTTCTTCAGCACTAGAAAATTTGAGATATCGATGAAATGTTAGTATTTATTTTTCATTAATACCTCGTGTTTTACATTGCTTTACGCATTAAAGACCAAAATTGGGCGTTTACGTACTATTTAATTTATACACTTTTTAATCCATTTAAATTAATGAATTCTATTGATTTCACATTGTAATTGTAAGAAGAAATCCCAAGAATATTGCCCAATATCTTTTTCTGTTGAAGTTGATTGATAGAGGAACGAGTGGATGAACATGTAATAAAAAATATATTGAAATAAGTATAGGTATAAATATAAGTACATATATAGTGTATGCTGATCCAGCACCTCAGTCTCTCTATATTACAATACAAAAGAATATGAACATTGCCAAAAAAAGTTAACCTTAGTGTGTAACTCTACCTGAAGGCTACAAGAAACAGCAATAACAATCTACATATAGTTTTTTGTTTTTGGATCTTGTAACCCAAAACAACATTTATATTCAAGGGCACAATAATATGGACCTCTCCCTGTTTTGAATTTATTTGCTTTACTATATTCTATTTTCTTTGTAACAGCAGTCACGGGCATACAAAAAAAAGATGTACAGTTTTTCTTAAAGTAGTTACTTCAACGTTTTCTTTACCATTTCATTTGCTACCTAAATATTATTAGATTCTCCAATTTTGAGAAATTTTAAAAAGTTTAAATATTGATAACACTATGATAAATTCTTTTTCTCATATTATAGGATTTCTCTTTGTGCTTTCGATTTTTTTAAAGAATGATTGTTGAAAATATTGCGTTACCTCATTTTACTAATTGTTTCTCAATCGGTTAATTCCATAGATGAGAAATTAATGACTCAATACCCGACCGAAATATTGTAAGAATTAAACATTAGTACGTACAACTCGAAAAGTAAAACATATTTCTTTCATAGAATAATCACGATAAAATTTATTTACATTATCTACTTTACTAAATCAAGATGGAGAATTACCTAACATAATATAATAATTCAAGCGATATTGACGATAAGACAGAGCCAAACGAACTGAACTGCTAAGAATTTGCTAGTATCTTGCGAATATCAATGCTTGTACAAACAATCACATTAAAGTATTGCATTGTAATTCATCGCAGTATCGGCAAAGCCTTAGATTAAAATGGATTACAATTAGATTACAATTGAACGTTTCGAAGAAATTCCGTGAATATAACAGACCATTTTTTGGTCACTATCCGACGATATAATAACTTCGATCGGAACAACACGTCAATTGATAAGATTAGGAAAATTAGATATATTTTTGATAATAGCTCGTCCATGCGTGCCTTATAAAGCATGAACACTTGTAGAGGTAGGCTTTCATAAGGCAATCGTTAACGTGTAACTTTCTAGCTGACATTTTACGTAGCCGACTGAGCGATTGATTTGTAAGGTATGTTGAGCTAATGACTGACGTATTTTTCCGACGATTTCGAGAAATTGTTACAAAAATATCAATTTTTATATCGATCGAAATATGAAAGTCATAATGATCAGAGCTATTAAGGAACCTATTACGTTTTCTTCTTATCATTAAATCATTCGATGGATTACACGTATACGATTCCATCTATATTTCTTACGGTATTATCTTCTCATTCGTATCTCATAAATATTTGCAAGTGAGCTGAAACGTCAGATACGTATGTACATTGAAAATCTATCGCAGGTTGCAAACGATTCTGGTGTAGTATTTAATTACATACGTCCAAATTAACGTCTCGCGTGATTTACAAGTAAAATCGAGTAAAGAAATTTCATCAACATTCACGAGCCGAAATAATAATATATAATAAATAATATATTTTACAAAATAGAAAATAAACGAACTGTGGGTCATCCAGTGGATGCGCTTGTTTGCCGAATCGATCCAAGATGGCAAAAATATTGATACTCTTCCTTATCAATCTGATGTTTACGAATCTCCTACTTGGAGACGTGATTGGAGACTCTCAAATCGACGATCTAAGCTATAGACTACCAGTAGAAGTCAAACCAAATTTTTATGAGCTAGATTTGACAGTGAATTTGAATTCAAATTTATCAGAAACAGACTTCAAATTTACCGGTGAAGTGAAGATCGACATTGTAGCTGAAATTCAGGATGCCCAGTCAATAACACTGAACATGAAGAACCTCACTATAGAGGATATTGCCCTGTACGATTTAAATAAAACCGCTATTTATGCGAATAGTGTTGCATATGACGACGTACGTGAATTTTTAATTATCACGCTTGATGACAAACTTAAGAAGGGAAACGAATACTTTCTTACTGTGAGCTATTCTGGAGTCTTGAACGATCAATTAAGAGGATTTTACAGGAGCAGATCTGCCGACAAAAATGGCAATCTAATGTAAGAATACCTTCTTATATAGTTTGCAAGTAATCTCTTAGATAAATTTTTCATTTTGTATTCATTTTATAATTTTTCATTGATATTAAAAAGAATTTTGATAATATCGAGTATAAGAGCATGATAAATAAAAGAAACCAATACAAGAAATAAACGCTGTTAGGAAGTTATGTAATATTATTCGATATTAGTTAAATTATTCATTTTGAATTGAATTGGCCAGAAAATTTTGCACGCCATCATTTCGCTTAATAAAACGTAAAGAAAAATTACGACTGACTGTTGCATTTTCTCGCTCATCTTTTTGCTCGAACTTTATTTTCATGTTGCAGGTATGTGGCTGCGACTCATTTCGAGCCAACTGGTGCACGGTTAGCGTTCCCTTGTTGGGATGAGCCTGCTTTCAAGGCACGCTTCAACATTTCTATAACCCATCCGAAATCTTACCATGCGATTTCGAACATGCCTCCGTTGCCAGTTGAAGAACTAAAAGTGGAAAACGACATGAAGACAACAAAGTTCAAAACAACTCCACCGATATCCACTTATTTAGTGGCATTCATAGTCTCCAATTATGAATGCAACGAAGATGGCATGTTCAGAGTGTGTACTAAGCCACAGGCAGTGAATCAAACATATTACGCCTTAGAAAAGGGTAAAAAATTACTAAACGCTTTAAATGAATATACCGCCATCAATTTCACCTCTTATGTACCAAAAATGGATCAGGTATCGCTGAAGGACTTTTCGCCAGGCGCTATGGAGAATTGGGGTCTCGTCACTTATAGGTAATTGTTGCAGCACGTAATCAATCAGCACGTTGATCAAGATCACAATTCGATTTAACAGGTCAAAGTTCAAATTTCAACGGCGAACTCATCGAATGTTCGACCAAAGCGTATAAGAGTTTTTAAGAACGGATGATGAATCAAACATATAACATACCAGTAGAGTTTTAATAATGTGCTTTCTTAAAATTAGAAATTTTATTTTTAAGAAAACCAAATGTCATGGTTTTTTGCCTACATGAGGTTTATACATATGCACATCCAGTTTAGAAATCTGATTCATCAACGAATAACGTTCACAATTGCTAAGCTACCGTTAAACACATTCTTTTAAATTGTCCCAAATATAAAGAGCCTCGCCTTAGATTTAGATTCCAGATTAAGAAAATTCTAAGTGCAAATCTCAGTGACAGTAAATAAATTTTAAAAATAGTCATATCTCATGTATATATGTGCAATTAATGCAATATTGAAATCTATTTAAAAAATGTTATATTTTTGATGGTGGACTTCAATCGAAACTTTTCATTTCAGGGAGTCCGCTCTCCTTTATAAAGACGGTGTTACCACAACTCGTACGAAGCAAAGTATAACTACGATTATAGCCCACGAATTTACGCATCAGTGGTTTGGAAATCTTGTTAGTCCAGAATGGTGGACGTGGATTTGGTTGAACGAAGGATTTGCAAGCTACTTTCAATACATTATTACTCATAAGGTAAGTGTAATAAATGTGTCTTCTACTTATATTCTATTAATTTGTTATAAGGGAATTGTTATAAACTGGATAATAAATTTTTGTTGCATTCAAAATTTCAATTATCAGTTGCTCATATTTTATATAACTATTAATATAGCTATGCATTCTATGTATGTTTCTGACCCCTACATCAATTAACAACTAATATATCTTTCACCATTAAATTCTCGCCGAGAACTTTACTTTAACGTACTCTTAATACTTTAAACGTATTCTTGTATTATATCTAGTACATTTGTAATATATTTGTAGATACTACCCGAATGGCGATTAGACGAAGTGTTCGTCGTTGACAGCATACAAGGAAAAGCTTTCATTGCAGACGCAGGCGAAAATCCGCGTCCCATGAACAAGGACGCGAACACGCCTCAAGAAATTAGTAACTTGTTCGACAGTATTGCGTATCAGAAAGGTAAGAGATTTTCTCATTGTTATTAGAAGTAATTCCCAATACATATGATCGAGAATATTAAGGGCAAAGTTCGACGCAACATTTTTAACATCAAATAAAAAATATAAACGAATACGATGTGAGCTTCAATAATTTCTATTTATTGGCCAATGCCAAGGGCAAGAAATAATAGGTACCTACATATCTTATCAATTAATTAATATATTAAACCTTAGGCTTAAACATTATCAGGCAAAAGATAAAAGGTGAAACTTTCGACGATAAATAGTTGGGAGTCGTCCTATAACGGATCTGTTTGTAATTTTTACAGAATTTAAATTTTCACATAGAATCATCGAAATAAAATACACACACCATTGCTCATGAAGTATAATACATATACTATAATTCGCCAAAATATATGAGCTCGTGTGAATATATTATACAAAACAATATATTTTACATTTGAAACTTCTTTAGGCATTGTCATGAGATACGATTGTCATGATTATATCGGTACGATTTATAAAAAGATCTTTTGATAAAATATTTAAATAGAAAGTTACAAAATATTTATTACAAGTATACTTCGCAAATATTAACCAAGTATTCCAATAGTCAATTATTCATTACACTGTTTACGCTATTCATTAATTTTTTACGAGTAATAAGTGTATTTCTTGCAATAAATTTCTACTAATCATACTTTTGAGATAATTATAAATTTTACCAATATAATCAGGTAGTTATGTTTCATTAATGAAATTTCAAAATGTTTCGAATAACGAACACAATATATCCATCCATAATTTTCAAAAATTTTCTACGACAAGTGTTCACATACTTTCATGAAGCACTTTAAGTATACGGACACCTTAGCCAATTTGCAACAGAAGAAAATTAATGTTAATAAACTATGTAAGTAAATGAGTAACTTATGATCAAAAACACATATCATCTTTTCATAAATATCTCTCAATAAAAAGTAAAATGTAATTATTCTCCTTAAAGTTCACCAACAGTATTGTAGGATCTTTACCACAATTAATTTATTTACACTAAATGGATTAAACAGGTGTTGGTTAAACAGGAAAGGGTGGTTATTTAACGTGAATTATATACAATAATATATTATAATTTAGACAACTAAATAGTTAATTTGCAACTCTCGTCACCACGGATCCAACGCTCTCTCTTACGCGGACCACACTCTCTCGACAACGCAATTTGCACTCTCTGACTTCTCGATTGACACTCTTTGACTTCTCAACTCACACTCTCTGACTTCCCAACTAACACTCTGACTGTTAACCCTTAGAGTGCTGAATACTCGGAGCCTATGCCATCCGCACGGACGGCACGCTGCCAGCGCTGACGATCGCTGTGGACTGAATACTTTTTCGCTATACTGAACTCTGTTGATTGACTATTCAAAGCGCAAATCGTAATAAGTTATAGTAATTCTTTTGCACGAGATTAAATGATTCAAGAGCGTAATTTTTTAGTATTAATTATTTATTATAAACATTGAAATTTACAATAAACAAGAATTTTGGTAGTAAACTAGAAAACAATAAACTAGAAAACTAAATTTAGTAAATATAACACAAGTTAATAATTCAGTTGTGTGTGAAAAATTTCAAAACAATTATCGATACATAATCCGACATCGCATTTTCTGCAATCGTATCGCGTGTCGTTCCTTCTCTTATTTTTCATATAAACAACACATTTTCTTCTTGATAATTGTGTTGTGCCGACACGATTAGGGGATTTTGATGGAAAATGCCTATCAATTAAACGAAACGGTAAATCCTCAGACTTTCTCTTTCCTCCTCCTGCCATGCTTCTGCGTTGGGAATATTTTCGTAAAATGTCTCTTATCAACGCTAAATGAAATTTATATAAATTAAGTAGGCGACTGATCTAACGGTAGAAACCCGGTAAAGATATCGTTAATATAATAATAATAAGTTCGCCAGATATCTCTTAGGCCTTTCGTCCACGATACTACAGTATATTGAAATTTGAAATATGATAAGAACTATTAGATTCGAATAATTATTGCTTGAATAAATTATATTATAAGTTTCAATTCATTCAATTATATTGTATGGAAAATCTTTTCTATTTCATTTACGACTACAGCTACAGACTACAGACTACATTTACATATGTAGATAGTTTGAGGATAAATAAGCTCTCCATAATGTCTTGGTAAAAATTTTTTTGAAATATTGTATCATAACCGGTTTCACTCTACAAATCAAATTAGTTGATTCCATACCTACTAGTTATTTATAAGTAATTTTCCTGTCATAATAATATAATACTAATACAGAATGTCGTCATTATTTATTAACACATAATTATTAATTGTGATACTCTAATTAAATTGCAGGATACTTTTGAGTGCTAGTGGAGATACATTAAAATGGCGTTGATTATATTTCTTGAATATATGATTAGTATGGCAATTAATTGATTAATTATTAATATTAATAATTTCTATGAAGAATAAACGTTCAAAGAGAAGAATAACAACTTACATAGCGCAGATCATTGAAACAAATTAATACTTTGTCAATAAAAATATGAGGAATTTTTTAAAATATAAGTACTCAACTTGTCTACATCAAAATTGGAAAAAGTAGGTTCACTGAATTGCATTAAATAAATTCTTTAATGATAAAGTCGAAAAGTGTTTCATGAAAATGTACTACTAATAGAATATTTAAAAACAGCAATCTAACACAAATATAATAATGTAACATTGTAAATAGCAAGCTAGCTTTTTAATAGAAAAATGGACGTAGATTAGATGTAGAATTTCTTGAGGATTGTAGATTAATTAATTTACTGACTGTTAATTTATCCCTGTTAGTTTCTTTTTTTATTTAATTTTTTACATTCATAATTTGTCCAATTTGGACATTTGGTAGAATTTTTTAGCTGTTTGATTATCATGTGGGTGGCTACCCCCAGCGGCATACCATCTTCGTGTTTGTTAGTAGGTGTTTCCTTTTCAGTCTTCTTTCTATGTTTGATGTGTTGATCGCTTCCGCAGTCAGCCGGTTCGGGTGTGATGCTATTCTTTCCCTATACTTTTCCGCGCATCTGCTAATCTCCTCCTTGACCGTTGGTATTCCCAGGTCCTTCCGAATGTCCTTGTTTCTAACGTACCATGGAGCGTTTACTATTGTTCTAAGAATTTTAGCTTGTATTGTCTCTATTTTGTGTATATGGCACATTGCTGCTATCCCCCATAATGGTATTCCATACGTCCAGATTGGTTCTATGATCGTTTTGTATATTTTTAATTTATTTTCTATGCTTAATTTGGATCTTCGACTTGTTAGCCAATGCATTTTTCTCCTTGTTGTCTGTATTTTGTCTATTAGAGATTTAATATGCTGTTTCCACGTGAGTTGTGTATCTATGTGGAGTCCTAGGTATTTGACTTGCCCTGTTTGTATTTTGTGTGTGCCGTTCAGTAGGATGTTTGGTGGCATCTGTTTTCGCAGTGCGAATGTAATATGGTTGCATTTGTTAGGGTTTACTTTTATTTGTTTAACTTACAGCCACTTTTCTATTTTTGTGATATGTTCTTGTAGTAATGTAATTGCTGTTTCTGGGTTAGTGTCCCTGACTAGTACAGCTGTGTCGTCCGCGAATGTCAGTATTTTTCTATTGGTAGTAGTTGGTATGTTGGCCGTGTATAGTGTGTATAGTATTGGTCCTAAGACGCTTCCTTGCGGAACCCCTGCCTTGATGTCTTTAATTTCAGAGTATGTGTCCTTGATTTTTATTACGAAGGTTCCGCTGCTTAAGTAGGATTTTATTAATTAGTATATTTGCTCCGGGAATTGTTTTCTGATTGTTTGTAACAGGCTTTCGTGGTTTATTTTGTCAAATGCTTTCTCGACGTCCATAAAGAGGGCTGTACAGTATTGTTTGTTTTCTAATGCTAGTATTATTTCATTAATGAGCCTGTGCATTTGCTCTATCGTGGAGTGTTTGTTTCTGAATCCAAATTGGTGATCTGGTATTAATTTCTCCTTCTCTATTGTTGGTTTTAGACGGGCGTATATTATTTTTTCTAGTATTTTGGAAAACACAGGAAGTAGTGATATTGGTCTATAAGATGCTGTTTGGTGTGGGTCTTTGCCTGGTTTAGGTAGCATTACAATCTGTACTAGTTTCCATGGTTTAGGATAGTATTGGATTCTTAGTATTGCATTGTATGTTATTGTCATTAGTCGTATCGCTTTTGGAGGAAGGTTTTTCAAGATTTTAACATTGATTAGATCGATTCCTGGTGCTTTATTTTTTTTTGTTTTTTCGATTATGTTTCTGATTTCTTGTGCTGTTGTTTTAGGTATGGTGTATTGCTTGTCAGTTGAGATACTAGTGGTTGGCGCATCCTCGTCCGTATGACAATTGAGGTTGCTGTTGTTGATATTATGTTATTTAAATGTGTTACATAGGTGGTTGGAAAATTCTTCAGCTTGCTCTTCGTTGCTTCTTGCCCATGTGTTATCTGCTTTTCTGATTACTGGGACTATTTTTATTGGTTTCTTTATTTTTTTCGTGGNTTTTCCGTAGGGAGTAGTTAGAGTTCTCGTGTACAGAGAGTGTCTCTATGAACTTTGTGAATTCGTTATTATTGTGCTCTTTTATTTGGTTTTTTATTTGCTTTGCAAGTTTGTTTAGGTGTTTTTTGTTTTCTCGTGTTCTATGTTTTTGCTATTTTGCTTTCGCTTTTCTTTTTTCTCTAATTTTTTCAAGGATGTCTCCCTGTTCTTATGACAGCATTTTCTCTAATCTAATGAAAATAATTTTCCAGGCTCAAGATGTTAATGTAAAGATGAATATCACAATCGCTGAATTTTTCAGTTTCAAAGCATTAGAAAAAAATTAATAAATTAGAAAAAAACATTAATGATCAAAATGCGTTATTTGCTAATAACATTTATAAGTTAGAAATTTATTGCACACGTCGCATACAGAGTTAACTGGAAAAGAATCCTACCCACTGTTTTATTGCAATATATTGATATTATAAAATCTAAAAGATATAATTATTATAAAAGATTTTTACCATTATCATTTTCGCTTTCCAAGTAGTGCAATCGAATTTGAGAACAAGGATATTTATTCAAAGACTCTACAATATTATTATAAATATTGCTCCTTGTAGTTAGAAGATTATCGTGTAATTTAAAAAAGAATGGTATAGTCGACAATGGTCTGCGTAATATACATATTTACATGTGATGGAACAGTAAAGGGTCAAATTGTATATCTTTTATTGGTGAATTTATTCAAAATTTTTAAATAAAACATATGAAACGTACGCGACTCATTTGGTGAAGCATTTCTTAAACATAAGAAATGCTTAAATTGAAAAGAATGTTTACTATTTCTCTTTCGCAATCCTTAATAGCAATTGACAAAACTAAAAATAAAAAAAACAAATTAGATGCATTTACAGATGTATATCATTTGATCCTCGAAGAAATCTAGATACTGTTTACATCTGCATGTTTTGAATAATAAATAATAAACATAAATAATAACTTCTGAATAATGATCAAACCAATCAAAAAACCAATCCTTAATGTATATCCATATCTTTGCAGCGGGGTCAGTTATTCGAATGATGTCACACATCTTGACAGAAAACGTTTTCCACGAGAGATTAAAGGAATACCTCAAGCAGAAGTACGTATATTTAAGTCATTTATATGATATATGTGTCGAGTTCTCGTTGGGGTTAGAGGCGTGTAACGAATTTTCATTTGAATTAGTCATTGTTGTTATACAATATACATGATATTTACTGGTACAAATATGATTATTACAGAATTTGACAAGTAACCGTGGCGATTGGATACTCGAGATTAGCATGACAATGATCTTAGGTTCAATAACGAATCCACGGTCGACGGGATAGCAAATGAGCTTTCTTCCAAAGTCTAAGTCGAACTGAACTTACGTGTCCGCAATTCAAGTGTAACTAAACTTACTTGTCCACAGTACAAGTAGAATTCAACTTACTGCCACCAGTGCAAATGAAACTGCACATATATACTCATCTCTGTACCTCTCTATACCTCTTGACTCAACTATATTTTTGAGGAGAGCTATACAACTATTCCATACCTAGGTTAGATAAAAACGTCCATCCCGTAACCGTGGCTACGTTTAGCGACCAATTGTTTCACCTCGAGCCTAAGTCCACCGTCACAAATCTTGGGCAAACATAATCGGATTGAATCATAAACAACTAATTCTAAGTTTTACTATTTAAGTACAGCTATAATAAATAGTCTAGACTAAAGTATTGGGGATCTTCCCAAAAATTCCAAAAGAAAGGCCCCGATGTCCTTCCATCGGAGCCTTCCCTTTGAAACTTTGGGAAAATCCCGTAACCCCGTAATCTAGATTATACCATAGCCGTAATTAAACAATTGTGTATATATATATATACATATACATATACATATACATATATATATCGAGAATATATATATATATATATATATATATTGTGTATTGTGTCGGAGATGAAAGAACACCGGAGCCTTTCCTTTGGAATTTTGGGAAAATCCTCTAATACTTTAACCTACATTCTATCATAGCCGTAATTAAGCAATTGTTGTCATTCAATCTGATTGTAATTGTTCGAGATTTGTGATAGTGAGATTGGGCTCGAGGTGACACAACTGATCGCCGAACGTAGCCACGGTTACGGGATGGACGTTTTGCCTGACGGAGGTGTGGAATGGTTGTATGGTTCTCCCTAGAAATGTGGTTGTGGCGGCATACGGCCTCGAGAATGGGCCTAGCCACATGTGATTTTGCCTCAGAGGTGTCAATATAATGGGGCACACGTTGTATTAATAATCAAACTTCAGGTAGAAACTGCCTAGCAACGGCGATTGGAACTTTCTCGATGCTTCCAACCAGTATATAACAAACGAACGCAATCGTAAAAAAAGGAAAATTTTCATCAGTCTATTATTCGTGCAGTATATACCGAGCGTCCCAGCAAACGTATTTTGTGCTTCAAAGTATTATAGGTATAGTAAAAAGTTATCCCGTTGACCGTGGATTCGTTATTGAACCCAAGAACATTGTCAATAGCATCTCGTGTGTCTAAACACCTACGAATAGGAATACGACAAAAATTTTTAGAGTATTGTTCAATTACTCAAAAAATAAGATTTTTGTCACTGTGACTCTACAGTCATATACACTTCCCAAATAAAAATTAAATATTTGTAAACATTTTTCATTTAGAAGATATTTACATATGTTTGTTATTGGTTTTTCAAGTTTTTGTCTTTTGTTTTGCCTACAAATCATATTAACGGGAGATAACAATTCTTGCAGTGCAAAGAATGTTGCTAATTCGACAAATCTTTTCGAGCATCTTGGAAATAATAAAAAATGGGATGGAGCTTCGTTCGGGAAAATCATGGACGGATGGGTGAACAACGCAGGATATCCGGTTGTGAATGTGAAGCGAAACCATGACGATGAACTGCAGTTAAGTCAAGAACAATTCTCATTTTATGAAACTAAAAATGACGTAAACTGGTGGGTGCCTATAACTTACGTCAACTCGTCTAGCATGGACTTTAATAATACAGCTCCAATTCTATGGTTAAAACCAGGCCGCAATGAAACGATAAAATTTAGTAAAGCACAGGGGTGGATTATTGTGAATACACAGCAAGCAGGTGTGTAATATTGGCTATATTTAAAAATGTCTAGTATAGTAGAATTATGATTATCATCATCAATTAATGGGAGATTTTGGGACGATTCCTTGTAAGATTAAAATATAACAATGAAATCAATACATTTTCATTGTAGGGTTTTGATCCTATTTAGTTTCAATATTTACAGAATACGTAGTTGAAAATATAACCCTATTAAAAAGTATAAGGCCATTTCCTTGCAACTAATAAATTACAAGAACTAATACTAATACAACAGTAGTAATACATGAAATAACATATTTCTTTTTAGGTTTTATTGGGCGCTATATTCGTCACATTATCTATGATTTCGCATAATTTCTACCCAACATAACATTTTTTCGAACTTGTAACAAATTGAATATAGTTTGAAAATAGTTTCAAAGCGGAAAGTTATATCTACAATATAAAACAAACCATATAAAAATTCAAGAATTCCAAAGATCTAAAGAATTTTTTTATTTATATGGATGAAATACGCTGAATATACATATATTGAAATTTATTACTATAGGTTTAACATCAATAACTTTCATTTTAGAATGAAATATGCTTAAAAATAATAAATATCCTGATACGATTAATGAGAAAAATAAACAAATGGCGCGTTTCATGGTTATATATTTCGAATAATCAAGCTTCTGTAGTATAACTATTGTAGTGCTAGAAAGACTGAATTAAAAATTTCTATACTCATATACACGATCAAATTACTGACCTTGAAACAAGAATTTAAGAATTAATATTTAGTCGGTGAATTTTCTAATTCTTTATTTATTTATTCACTATTTTTCCTCTAATAAAAATTAAATTGTCCATTTTTAGTACCATCTTTTGCCCTATAAAACTGTAAATAGAATATAAGTGTTTTTTTAATAAATAGATTAGAAAAAAATTGAATACATAACTGTTTTGAGACTATTAACTAAAACATATGTAATACAAAATAATTTTAACTTTTCGAATGATAAACTGATGCTTAAGTTACTGCGTAGAAAGAAACAAACTATTTTTATGCAGGAATTTATAGTGATTTAATTACGCACCAATAATTGAAACTTAAATTGAATGAATTTTTAATTTAGTTAATATAGTTGCTGTGAAAACTTATGAAATCTTTACATAGTTAGTAACAACATGTTTATGTAGTAGTTAGAAACAACATGTTTATTATTATTCAGCTTTGTAAGAATTGCAAATTTAAATTTCGAGCTAGGAAGCTTACAAATCCTGAAAAAGTATTCTTATAAATATTTCAATACAATAATAATTATCGTAGCTTTAAAGGTCATAATAATTTAATATTTTAATATACAAATCAGACAATTACAACATGTTCTTAATTTATAATTGCGTTATCTGAAAAATCATCAATTTTTAATGGTTTAACTATTTTGTAAAAAATTTCAAATATTTATTATACTGTAAAAGTATATCTCAACGTTATAAAAATATGTGTATGCATTATATTTATAATTAACTAAACTTTTTGAAAAGTGTGCAAGATAATTAAACCAACCGTTATTATAAATATATCTGAATTGGTCTAATCTTTTACAAGATGAATAACACATACATACTTTCTTTTTTTAATTATTAGTTGCTCGGTTTGTTTTAGGTTATTATCGCGTGAACTATGAGCCAGAAATGTGGAAACTGTTGTCGATGCAGCTGAATTCAGATAACTATGAGAATATCCACGTCGTAAACCGTGCTCAGTTAATCGATGATGCCTTAAACATGGCTCGCACTAACCGATTGAACTACACGGTTGCATTGACACTCACACTTTACCTTGAAAGAGAAATAGATTACGTGCCTTGGCAAACGACCTTCAGGAATATGGAATTTTTGCACAACATGTTACGTACTTCTGCACAATATAATAATTTCATGGTATACATATATTTATGACATAATATGACTTAAAGAAGCCAAATATTTTAATTCATAATTTCTGATATATTTTACTCATTTTGGTAATTGTATAGGTTATTATATAAGTCGAGCAGGTATGAATTATTTTTCCATAATAGTTATATTAATAACGGCTATTCTATTGGTGATAGAGAAATTGTTTTTAATTATCTCTAATTTATAGAATTATTAATTTAGTTTATTTTAAAAATTAAGTTTTTAATTGACTAAATAATATAGTAGTCATATATTATTATACACACGATGAAAAATGGCTACAAGCGATCTTTTCTAGTGTAATTTTTGTCCAATCATTCTATGATAAGCAGACTCCGAATATTTATGCAAATTCATATTTTTATGAACACAACTAAAGGATTAAGACCCAGACAGAAATTTAATTTACCTATTAAATACTAAACCGAGTACTGTACTTTGGATATTTTATAGATTTTTGCATATCATGTTCATTCATAATATTTACGGTCTTGCACGTTTTTTATTTTAAAACAGACAGTAGGCAATTTTACACAAAAGATAATAGGCAGAAAAAATTGAATTCACGTAATAAGAAGGATGCGCATATTATATTCCTTCCGAAAGATCTTTTTGATCTAACGTAACCAATTTTTCTATTTCTGTTTAAATAAAAGTTCAAAATCGTTGCAGAGTTATATTCGAAAAATAATGAAATCCGTGACGAAACATGTGAGATATAATCCGTATCAGGAAGGCGAAGAGCTCGATATCGTGAAACTTCTTAGGGTAAACGCAATGGAATGGGCCTGCAGAGCTGGCGTTGCCGAATGCAAAGATTATACCAACAGAGAGTTCAACGCATGGTTAAATAATTCCAGTAGATCGTAAGTTGCTATTTTTGCTCTCACTTGATTCTTTTTTAATCTTCCCTACCTTTTATCGTTGACTTATTCACAATAAACGAAGATTTATCGATGGTGTTTATCATTTTCAAATCTTGCGATTATATTGTTTTCCAATTGTTAAACGCAAATGCATTTTATCGAATCATGACGATTGCTATAATTATACGAAAACTTATGTATCACGCGATAGTAAAAGTTAATTAAAGAATATATATATGTATATATATGATATTCTCTATATATTAGAATGTATATATATACAATATATAAATATATAATATATAATATGTATATAATATAAATTCCCGCCTGTATTCCGTTTTCTATATCATTTCCGATCGCTAGAATATTTCTTATGATTGAGAGAAATAATCGTTAATTAGTATGCGTTATTCCTGTTTTCAATTGCATGCTAAAAGTTTCTTTGAAACATTAGAAACCCTTTTTTTTTCGATTGAAACAAAAGCAAGACGTTGAGTCACAAAAAATGGAGGATCGAAGCAGAATTAAATGATATTGCCGATATTGAGATAGTCAATATGTATAGCGCAAGATGAATTTTTTTAACAAAAAAGTAATTACTTTATTTACAGATTTGACGTTGACTTGAAAAACAATGTTCTCTGCGATGGAATAAGATCTGCAAATAAACAAGCGTGGAACTACACTCTGACCAAATTGTTGAAAACGAAGGACGAAGTCGAAAAAGAGAGTTTACTTTCTCTCTTGGCTTGTTCCGAGTCAGTGTATCTTCTGAAGGAATACTTGCACATGTCCATTCAGGAAAACGCAACTGTGACATTTGATAATGCAGTTCAAAATGTAGTGTCTCGGAATGCAAAGGGTGTCAGCATTGCTCTGGAAATGCTCACTAGCAAAGTTGAGGAGATAAAAAAATTGTAATTGACAATTGGAATTGTTTTCATCGTTGAAAATCCGATCAAATAATATAGAGGCGTGATTGTTTCGGTATAATCTACAGAACTTGTTGATTTCAGGAACAAAGCCGAAGACGTCATCGAATCGAGTGCTGACATAATTGCAAGCGCAATTACAAATAAGGATCAATTTGTACAGGTACGATAACGTTTAATTAAAATATATTAACTTTGAAACTTTATTTTAATTCCTTTACTTTAATTAAATGCATTGGTCGGTCCTTATCACGAAATGAATTTTAACAAAGCCGCTAATGTAATTTTTCTTCTTCCTTATGGAAATATGCTCTTATTGTCTTTCTCATGCGTTTCCTTTGTCTGATCTAACTTATAAATGTTTTCAATCATTTTTATATGACAAGAGTAGAATTTAAAAGGACAACATGGCTAATCAATATATTTGACGTATACTTTGGTTATGTTCTTACAAAGAATCGTTAGTACAATAGCCAACAGTGAAAAGAGATACAGAATGAATCCGAAGAAAACTTATACGAACAAATGTTTAAACGTGCTATTCACAATTGTTGTAGTATTAGAAAGTTTCATAATTATAATGTAAAAGCACATGCAAAAAATATGATGAGTTGATATATCAAAAGATATAAAGGTCCTCAAAATAGGTAATAGATTTATGAAATATTATAAATGATTATAATGAAGGACATATTCAAAATTATAGCATTCAACATTTTATTAATATTCAATAACTAGTTATTGAGATTTATAATTGCAGATTATATTCCTTCCTTGTGGTTTTCCATTATATAGTAGTAACTTAAACTTCATATTAGTAAATATATCTATAAAAATTATGAAATTTGCTTGGTACTTAAGTAGTTAACAATCGTTTGTTTATTAACTTTTGAACGAGTAATCTGTATGTTCGCCTAAGCAGTATGTATCATTTTGAGTAAGTTTCTCCAGTTATTAATAATTAATAGTATACAATCACTTTTTACTTGACAGTTAACTATGTTTTTGACGAAGGAGAGATTAAACCCAGACAATCTTCAGTCTATCTTATTGAAGGCAACAAGAAATTTGGAATGGCTTAACGTCCATCAAGAAACCATTGAGAACTGGTTGTACACTCACAGGGACTATTTCAACTCCTCCAGTTCGCTGACGTTTGCAACGCTTCTCATTATATTCTCAATATTTATTACCAGATTTTGCTAAAAACTTATTCGATTGAACTTTAATTAGAATGTATCCAATTGGTTCATCGAGCAACCGAGGCGCATAAAAATACAATCAAGTATTAGAACAAATCGAGAATAATCATCTGTATAGAATGCATTAACACGATCATGGAATCAATGATTCGATAGAGAGATATAATATACAATTCATGAAGATTTGGAATATTTTTATAATTTAATGTGATTGTAGAGAAAGCTATTTGGTCCAAATATACTTTTATATTACGTTAAAAAATATATAATAACGAGTGAAATCTTAATGTCGTTCCGGATTTACTTATTTGATTTGTACAAGTTACTCTATTTACAATAATATTAACAAAAAAAAGGAGTATCATTATAACATAAAAAATAAATAATAACTTTAATCGTATGAAGCTGTTTAGAAATATGTTACATATTAATTAAGGTGTATAACTTGTATAGTAAATGTTCTTACATGCGTCATGCATTGGCGCAATCATGTATGTATATAGGTATTATGTCATTTACTTGAAACTCCAGTTAGTGTTTAATAACTTAATATTTTATAATATTATAAATAATATTGTAACTGTTTGAATATAGATATATGATAAAGAGACTTAAAAATAAATAAAGTATTGAGTGACTTTTATAATTTTATATTTTCGCTCGGAATAAGACAATATACATGTATAATTTTAACCTTTTGCCTTTATCAGCCTTGTTAACTCTGGCTGATTCCAACTTCTTAACTTTTCAACTTGTCCTTGTACTACGTGATTTCCGAGATATTTCGCAACAATGATTATGGTATAATTGCTAATGTAACGATCTCTTATACAGAGTGGATCGGAAATCATAAAAATAACCGGGCACGGGATAAATCTATATGAAAAAATAAGTTAAACATATAGAACACAAATTTTTCATATGACGCTTCGTTTCAGAGACAATCGAGTTTGAAAATTTGTCAAGCATACTTCAACTGGACTAATTAATACGAGATTATCATACATGTAAAAATCAGTTTAAAATATTAAAGAATATTTTTCCGTTTAAAATCTCATTTTCAAGAAAATAAACTTTGAACATGTTTAATTACGAACTGATCTGATACACACGCATGACACATTTTCAAATTTATCTTTCTTGAAGAAACAAAGAATCAGATGAGAAAATTTTATTCTACATTCTTTGCTTATTTTCACATGTAGTTTAAACCCCTATCGACTATTTATTATTCTTTAATCCGGGAATTTTTCCAAATTTAGATATACTTGTCAAATTTTCAAACTCGATTTTCTTGAAAACGGAGCCTCGAATGAAAAAGCATTATGCCAAAATATTTTCTTAGTTTTTTATGTAAAATCACCCCTTGTCCCGTTGTGCTACGATTTCCGCCCTAACCTGTATGATAATAATTGCAGCAAAATATTTAAATGAGAATAAATTAAACTAAAAATAAATTAAAAAACGAGAATTATAAAAATGAGAATAAAAAAATTGATATTTTTTAGAAAATAATTTCCGGGAGAAATGGATAAAGCAAGGGGTGAAAGTAATACTTACCTTTGACGGTAAATCCCTTAGTATATACATTTCTTTCGTTCTGCAAGTGAAATTGATTAAATTTGTTATAATTAAAAAATACCTATAATAAAAGTTATATGTGTATAATATATCTTTATTAGAATATGGGAATTGAAGGAGTCCCCGTCGAACCTTCGTAGAGATAAAACGTGTTTACAAGCAAGTATCAGCGAGTAATAACGGAAGTACAATCAGAGGTGTTTAAACTGTCAATAACTAATCTCATTAGAGCAACAGCTTTTTAATTTCATCGTTAACTTAAAAAAAAAATAAAAAGGAGAACTGCAACTGTCTCTGATTACGGAGATATTTGCAGATATGTTTTTAGAAATATAGAATCGGCGACAACAAAATTCCATCTTACTACATTCTATGTAAAAATGGTGCAGCAAGTCCAATATCCTACAAAAGAAATTGAAAGACCTTATAGTGCAACAATATACAGTGGCGATAAATAATATAGTCTACTCACTATTGGGATGAATTTGACCTGATCTAACGGAACTTTCTTGGATAAATCGCTGCCAAATATTGTAGAAAATCAACATTTCGTGTTGCGCCACCTGAAAAGTTTATGCTAAGTTCGTGGAAATTCAATATAGCAGAAATTACCACTTTATTTGGTACATTTTTTAAAATACCTGCTCTAGAAACGCACTTTGGTACAAAAAGTTTCATATATTTTTTGTTCATAGTGACTATAAATTTAAAACAATGTCAGATAGAACACATGTTCATATGAACCTTTTTCATTATGCCTCTTCTTCACTCATGAAGTCGGTCCCACATATTATGATACATTCTCTATAGAGGTAATAGAATATATGTATTCACACTATGTAAGAATACGATAGAGCATAAAGTAAATTGACGCCATTTTGCGTAAAATAGTAATAAATCATCTAGTTTATTTTCATGAAATTAATACTATTATAAATAGAAGTAAATCACAAAAATGGAACTAATTCTTCTTGTCTTCAAAACAGAAAGACAATGAAAAATCTAAGGCACTATTTTTATACTTGCCTTCCTTTATCCTTCGTAGACTAAATTTTATAAAATACAAGTTAACATATCTACTAAATTATTAATTTTTCGACATAGATAGGTTGATAACTTTTCATGGGGAATGTCAAGACGGAACGATTAATGTATTAAAGAATATATAATTTCATTAAAAACAGTAAAGGTGACCTTCATATGTCCTCTATGTTTCTACCTACAATAGACTATTGACATCAAATTATGCATTCCTAACTTAGCTTTTGTTTGAAACATTTTTCAGTATCATGAATAATCTCAGAGATATTTACAAGTATCGATTTGAATGGAATAATAGAAGTCTTAGAAATTAGTAAAGTTATACTTAAGTCGTAAATTAGTAAAATTTGGAAAAGTTTTCAGTGGATGTTTGGATTGTTCTGCACGACATATATAAACGAGAAATTATTTTTGTAACCTTATCTGGAAAATCGACAGGCAGGATTAACTAGATAAGGTAATTCTGTTAAGTAAATAATACTTTAATTACCGGTATAATATGCCGTCTTATATCTGGATTAACCAGATTATAAATATCCATTGTTTCTTTTCAGTTGAAAACCTTTTTTACGAACAGATGGAATTAACAAGGTTTCTAATGTACATTATCGTGTACAAGCTCCGACAATAGTAGAGGAAATAACCGCGGAAATTCTGCATTGGTTCAAAAGCAAATAAATATCATAATATGATCGTTACAGATTGTCAAACGGCCTCAACGATCCATAGCCCGGGCGCGTCCACTCTCGTATCTAGGCTGGTGCGTCAACTATCGAGCAGGGTCTGTCAAACCTGGAACCTAAAACGCCAACAGACCCCGGCTGCGCCCCCCCCCCCATCAGCCTAGAATCAGGCGATACTCTGCTGGAGAGGCCCCATGATTGGTTTCCTCAAGAGACAGCTTCAGCCCCAATGCCACTTCTGGGTAGCACGTCAGAGCCGAGTCCGGAGCCATCGAGTCTGTAGCACCCCGTCATACGCGAGGTCCCAGAGGAGTGGGCCTAATACAGACCCCTGCGGGACCTTGCTAACCACTTCTCCACACCGGTCAGTGTAGGTAATACTCCGGTCCTGGAGATATATCCGAACTACGCCCTGGAAGTAGGGAGGCACCCGGTGGAACTCCAGGGCCCCCTCTATCTTCCCTCAAGGCAAACATGACATACCTTAAACATTGTTTAGATTCTGGACACTCACTTGATGAAAATCGGACGGGAGATGACGGACATCTGTCACCACTGCGGGGAGGGCAGGAACACGGCGCGGCACACGCTGGAGTTTTGTCCGGCGTGGGAGCTGTCCCGCTACACCCTGCGGCACGCCATAGGAGAGAGACTGACCCCCTCGGCGATCATAGAAGCGATGCTGAACGGGTCACAGGAATATGAGGCTGCCCGCCTCTTCTGCGAGCGAGTTATGCTCGCAAAGGAGCGAGCAGAAAGGGAGAGAAAGAGAAACTTCCACCCTTGTAGGATAACGCGATGGAGAGGGATGGCGGTCAGGCGGCCTAGAGCCGCTTCATCGCCGTCCCAACGGATCGCGACTAGAAGGTGGGATGGCGCTAGGGGCAATGCCACCAGCGTCAAATTCAACAGTCAGGGAATTTTTAGGACTGGCTCGAACAAGAGGACGCGGGAGGGGGGGGGTGCAACGGAAAAATAATTCTTAAGAGGTTCCTGGAGCACTTCGATCATACTCATAGAATGGTCATCGTGGAGTTTTAGTTGGTAAGAGTCCGACACTACTCTGCTGTTACCGATTATTAGCAGTAGCGGAGTGTCCACGAGGATTTCTCCACGTGCAAAAAAAAGTGTATGTGTATGTCAATACGCATGTATATCGACATGTTCTGATATTTGACATAGGTTTAATAACAAGAGAGGATATTGTCACGTCATCATGAATTTATTCCGAGACCAATTTCCGATCGTTGTCTTTCTCCTACTCCTTGCTAGATATCAAGCAACAAACAACGTTGATAAAGGTAATTGAAATTTAAATAAATAATTTTGCAAAATTTGCACTTTATACAATTTGTTATAGATTTCTAATATTATTGTATGTGTTACTGATAAAAGTAAGTATTTCTTTTTATATTAAATTGTACATTTCCTCTTTGTAATAATTTATTAATTTTAATTACATTTATATTTTACACTCAAACTATTGCAAGTCTATTCTAACTTATAATTAAACACCAAGATTTATATATATTATATTATGTATTACCCTTACTACACTGTAATTACTAATTTAATTTTAAAATTATTTTGTAATACATGATTTACTGACTAAATACTTAACATTTTCACTATTTTTTCTACCTGTAATATTTTTTTATGTATCGTCGTATTATAGGCTAAGCATATAAAGTTTAAATGTTCGTCCCATTCTTTCTCTGAGTCTTTTTGAACGCATTTTAACATGTCTGCTATTACAGCGTGAATTCGTTCTAATGATCCGTTACTTTGAGGGTAGAAGCTAGTAGTTTTAATATGTTTTATTTTGAAAGCTTCTTCGTATTTTTGCATTAAACTACTAATAAAATTTTGTCCTCTGTCTGTCAGTATTTTCTTAGGTGCTAAAAATATGTATATGTAATGGTTTAACAGAGAATTCCAAATAGTTTCTGTTTGCTAATTTCTTATAGGAATAAGGATAAGGTATTTCGTGAGTTCATCGTGAATAGAAAGTATAAAAGAATTGCCTTGTTTCGTTTTCTTCAATGGTCTTAATATATCCATTGCTATCTTGTCATTTGGTTCCAATGGTGTGTCGGTTATGCATGGTTCTTCTTTAGGTCGAATCCTAGTCATCTTTGCGGTTTGACAGGTCTTACAGGTCTTCATGCGTTCTTGAATCTTTTCTATAAGATTCAGAATCTTGCATCGTTCTCTTATTCGATCATATGTTTTCTGTATTCCGGGATGCCCTATTAAATCGTGGTTCTCTTGCAGAATTTCCTCGATTTTCTCTTCAGTAAATTCCTGAATTGGTTCCCATGCTAGTGTGAATTCTTTATTTTCATCGATGCTGTTGTAGAATAGTATCATTCTCTTGATTTCATTCTTTTTGGTTTCTGTGAAATCGTAATCTCCAAAACCTATCTTTTTATTCTTTTGAAGGATATTACCTATTTTGTTGAGCCATGCTCGAGGTTCATTGTCTCCAAATTGTGTTTTATTCAGTTGGTAGAAGCTTTTGTCGTTAGAACAGATCTTTAAGTATTTTGGTTTTTCGCTAGATCCGATTCATAGTCCATTTTCAAATAGAATACCATATTCAGAGTCAAGTTCTGTGTTAAGTTCTTCGTTCGTAAGCGTAACTGGTTCGTTCGTTGTACAATGTATTCTACTGAGTGTGTCAGCTGCAGTGTTGTCTTTGCCTTTAATATATTCTATGTCATATTCGTATTCCTCGAGTTTCAGTCTCCATCGTATAAGTCTTGATGAAGGTCCTTTACAATTTTGAAGCCATTTAAAAGTTTGGTGATCTGTTCTAATGGTAAATCATCGTCCAAGTAGATACTGTCGGAGGCGTTTAACTGCCCATACTATTGCTAATAGCTCTTTCTCGGTTGTAGAATAATTACGTTCGGGTGGATTTAAAGTTCTTGATATATAGCTGCATGGATGTCCGTCTTGGGATAGTGTGGCTCCTATTCCTTCGTTACTTGCGTCAGTGTGAATGGTTTACTATAATCTAGATATTTTAATACGGGAGAGTCAGATAACTTTTGTTTTAGAGTGTCAAATGCGTCTTGAGTTTTGTCAATCCAGTGGAATGGCGTGTCTTTCTTAGTGATTTTGCTGGTTTTGAAAAGTTACGAATAAATTTTCTGTAGTAACTTGCTAGTTCAAGGAAAGATTTTACTTCTGTTGGATCTTTAGGTTGTCTAAAGCGTTTTACTGCTTCTATCTTCTTCGGATTCGGTTTTACTCCTTCACCTGTTACGATTTGTCCGAGGTATTCTAATTCCGGTTTCAAAAATTCGCACTTATCTGGTTGTATTTTCGACCCTAATTCTCTAAGTCTTTGTAGCACGATAACTAAGTTTTGGTTGTGTTCTTCTATCGATTGACCAAAAATAATAATATCGTCTAAATATACAAAGCAATGTTTGTTAATAAGTCCACGAAGTGCAGTGTCCATCATTCCTTGAAATATTGTTGGTGCGTTTTTGAGTCCAAATGGCATTCGATTATAATGGTAATGACCTTGTGGTGTGGAAAATGCCATGTACTTCTTTGATTTGGGATCCATAGGAATTTGGTGGAGTCCTGACGATAAGTCTAAGGCGGAAAAGAATTTTGCGTTTCCTACCTGTGATAGTATGTCATCTATGTCGGATAGTAGATATGCGTCTTGGTTTGTAAGTTCGTTAAGTTTCGTAAAATGAATTACAATTCTCCATTTCTGTTTTCCTGAGACATCTTGTTTCTTTGGTACACTCATACTGGAGAGTTATATGGAGAGTCGGAAGGTTACATAATGTTCTTCTTAAGCACTTTGTCCATTTGTTGTTTAATTTCTTTTTTGTCGCATTCAGGGGGTCGGTAGGATTTAGTGTTTATGATTTTGTTTTCTTTTAGCGTAATTGTATGTTTAGCAAGTGAAGTGCAAGGTAAGAGTTCTGTTTCGAGATTGAAGACGTCCAAATAATAAAGTAACATCTTTTCAATTGGTTCTCTAAGAGCCTTTTCTATATGTGAAAGTCTAACTAGATCTCTGAATGTAGAAATTTGATCGTAAGTGTTAGAATTTTCGATAGCATTAGTGACTTTTAAGTTTGATTTACCACCATTGATAAAGCATACTAGAGTTGGTTTTCCTTCTAGGTACACTGTCTTTGATATGGTTTGCCCAGGTGATATGGTCGTATCCTGTTGTAGCAAAATAATATTATTATCTAGTATTAATTTGTCATTGGAAAGCTCGAATTTAAATTGTTGAAACCTAATATTCCATCTTCTATTGGCAGAAAATCATTATCTACTACATGGAAGTCTATCTTTTTGCCAAACAGATTTATAATAACGCGTTCTGAAATTTCGAATTTAGAGTGTCCCATAGTGAATTTCTTCATAGGTATCGGTTCTGTTTTTGATATCCATTTTCGCTTAAGTAGGTTGATTCCTACTCCTGAGTCGACAAGAAATCTTCGTTTTGGTTGTCCAACTGGTCCAAGGAGCACTGTGGGGAGTTCTCCTGTAGTTGCACTGATCCTGATTTGAACGCTGATTTGATGTGTGTCCAAGGCGATTGCATTTGAAGCATCCTAGTTGAGCTCGTTCTGCCAATGGTGCGCGTTCGGATTGTCGAAACGTAGTTCTTGGTTGAATGTTTTGTATGGATGGAGTTTTGTTATGCCTGTTATTTGTAATCGTAAAGCGGTTACCTATCGGGCGAGACGCCTGGTTGCGATCAGGTGGCGAGGCGGTTGTTTGTTGTGTCATCCGTTTGCGAGCGTTATCTTCTCGAATCTTTCGTATCTTTCCACGTCCATTGCGACGATGATGTTTGGGGGAGGATTAACCAATAGCAATTGTCCTATTTCTGAACGAAGGCCTCTTACATAATCAGTCACAGAGTCCATGTTTAGTCGATCGTTCATTACTCGTCGAGTTAGCACGTCTTTATACTCATTGGTAATGCTGTGTTGAAGGTTGTTAAAAGCACGTCGAAATCTAATGTATAGTTTTGCATACTTTCGGTTAATCCTTGCCTTATTTCTCTTAATTGGTCTTGGTGTTCTCTTACTGATGTTTAAGTATATACGTTTCGTCTTAATGCTTCGTATAGAGTTTCGAAATCGTTAATACAGACATTACGGATTGCCTCTGCGGCTTTTCCTACAATTTTCTCTATTTTGATCATTTTTAATAATAATGTTTGTTCGCTACACATCATTCTCATTTCTTTTATTTCATGAATCTTCTACACCCATATCATCTTCTCCGTTTAGTTGTGGGATGCATTTTAGAGCGTCTTCAGCTTTAAGCTCTGCTTGTGCAAAACGTTCAGGGAAAGTTCTGATGGTCCTCGGATGCTTGAGGTGGTATCTGAGGTATTAGAGGAGGTTCTCGAAGGACTGATTGGTCTCTAGCGGTGTGAGTTATTTCATCTATGGTTATTAGGGAACTGGCTTCTGACATATTACCCATGAGTGTTCTTGCTAGAGTTTCATCCATACGTAGTGTAAGCATTTCAATTCGTTGACTAAGCATTTCATTTTGCTTCTCCATTGCGTCAAACATAGCCCTAACTGTTTGGTCTATTCCACTATTAGTTGAAGCGGGCCTAACAGTCTCGATTTTATCCTTTCGTGGCGTTGCCATTATTATACTGGTTGCACTATCTGTGCTATCTGTATTTGAATTGCTAGAGAAGCTGTCACTCACAATGGAATGTATCACAATGGGATACACACTGAATTAACACATAATAAATCACAAATCACTCCAACAACCTAGTTACACTGATACGTTAAGTACGCGACTGGTCTAAGAGTAGAAACCGGCAAAGATATATTGACTATTCTAAGGATACGGAATAAGTGAAGTTTTACTGACGATACTGTGTCTGAGGAAAGCCAGGATGGGTGTGCCTAAGAACACGGGGCCATCGGATTTGTTGATGACAATTTTGGTTAGGAAAGTAAGAGCAGTAGACACCGCTTCCGAGTGGATAATAAGAAGATTGGTGGACCAAGAAGGGTTTTAGCCTCCCTCGAGAGAAAGTTCCTAACGGAAGATACAGAACGTGAGGAAAACCAACTTTACCGTGTTAACCTGTAGTTAACAATAAATGTAAAAGGAAACCTGAAACAAGAGATACTTGTTTGGTCTCAAGGACCTTAACTATGAAAATGCCAAGACCCATGGTGGGTCCTTAAGACTATTGAGGATACGCGCCAAGGATGTGCAGACATCTAGCTGCTATCCTGCCCGCGGGGTGTGGCCTGGTCTCTGATGTGGATTGACGTTACATGTACGCAGTCACCATTCGTCACTCACTACTTTCGTTACAACGGTTCTCTTTTAATACGCAGACAACACTTCTTGACAACGCTGACAACACTCCTTGACAACGCTAATAATACTCCTTGACAACGCTGACAACACTCCTTGACAACGCTGACAATACTCCTTGACAACGCTGACAATACGCACCCGATATCTCCCAGGCAATCCGTCCACGATACTACACTATACTACATATATTTGTATAATATTTCGAGTATACGTAAACACGTATACTCGAGAAATATTCAAGCTCGATTTTCTCGAAAACGAAGCGTCATATGAAGAAATATTATTCTCTATTTTCTTTTCATTTTTCATAATTGCTTTGTGCTTGTCTGTACATACTTTTCGGCCGTACCACGTATACATATACGTATAAATTTATACTTTTCAAATTTCTACCATCAATACGTACGTTGCATCGTGTCGTCGCGTCGCATCGTATCAGTTGAAATAAATATCCCCACAGAAATCAACATAAGACAACAATTGATTGAAATGTCTGTGGTTTGATATGAACTATTTTGTAATTTTCCTACTGAATGAACACTTAAAAAAGTATGTTCAAACATATTATCTCTAATGCTCATTGTATTGAGACTTTTTATCTACATGTAAGCGTTAATTAATTGCCATAAATATTTATCACATTCTTTTTCCAACGTCAAGAGCACACATCTTAATCTAGTGATAAATGTGAAAGGACATTGAGCTAATAAAACGGCATGATAATACATTTGATTTCATTATTGACCTAAGAATACACACTTTTTCTGAGCACAATTACGTTTATATAAATGACGTAGTTGGAAACTTGATTTGATTAATGGTTCCGTCAGATAAAACTGAAATTTTATTGTCCATAATCGTCAGAGAATTGTTAATGTGCATACATTTGATTATGAAAGAATTATTTTAAATCTAAAGTACTTTCAAAGCATATCATTTAACTACGCATTTTCAACACGATTATGATATCGATATAAAACGAATAACGCAGTAGTAATCTGTCTCTTTCATCATTATGCTTTCAAAATTGAAAATATTTATAGCATTGATATCTTTCAATATAAAAACATACTTTATGTAATGCATTTTAGAATGAAAATTCCAAACTAAGAATTTAAATTGTTCTCATCATCAATCTTTTAAATCTTTTTTTGTATTTTCTGGTACTGCTTCATGAATATAATGGAAGTACAACAGTTTCGAATATAGGAATAACATGGTTCAAAAGTTATGCCAACATTCATGAGTGCGACAGCATCGAGAAGTTGACCGGGAAAAAAAGTTCCAAACGAATTTGAGATACTACATACGATTATAAGTACTTACATATTCAGAAAATAACGGTAAAATTAATTATCCATTAAAATCCGTATCGTTTCGTTCATACCAACAAAAAATCTAAATAAAATTAAATAAATAATTTTTAGTATTTATATAGTTATAAATAATTTCAATTTAATGTTAAATCTGTATAACAAATATTTTGTATATCTTGAAGATACGAAATTTCTAGAACAAACGAATATAGTATTAGAATCGGGGGTGAACGGAATTGATTTGACTCAATACGACATTATGGTGTTATTATGTGGCACTTGTTTGTATGAACATCATGCAAAATGATGGTCTTATTATTAAATATTTGCTACTTTATTATTTATATATTACTCAAATTAATGATTAACATGTTAGTTGCTTTACAGTCAATCTGCACTTGGACTAAATGAATATACACGGTGGCTCACGAATTGGTCGCCATGATATTGCAGGCACAATTTATCAGACTATAATTTAACAAAAAATTGTTTTGAATAAAATTTAATTAGTTTTCTATTGGTTACAAATTTCTGTATAAGAAATTTAAAAAATTACTAATTACTATAAATTAAATTATTTACAGATACTTTGACTTTTTATTGAAAAATAATTTTTCCTTGGTGATTAAATCTTATATAAAGTATAGTTTTGTCAAATTGTCACAAGTGCCTGAAATATTATAGCGACGGATTCGTGGATCACACTGTATACGTAGCTAATGTGCTTGATTAAAATAAACCTTAAATAAACTTGAATAAATAAATCAAATATAGGTAGCTATTGTTTGAAACAAAGGTACATTGTATATTGTATATCAGATATGTTGTACACAAATACTAAAAACAGATTATCATGTATAATGTACTCTTTCTTGACGAACTAATTCATTATTAAAATTCACGTTACCTTTAATAAAATAATTTCTATTCATATATTCCATTCTTTATCTGTTTCTATCTGCTCTTTCTTTTATATTAATTAAAGACAAATTATGTTACATTCACATGTGCAAAGATCAAATCCAACTTAATTAACATTAATTGAGTTTTATTACATTTTAATTCTGCGATTATAGAAGTTTCTAATTAAGGGTCCATCCATTTTGCAGGTATTCTTTCAAATTACTTAATTTATATGAATTTAAGCAACTGGAAACTACGTTACCGGCATGAACCTGTTTCTTACTTGTTACGGTCGATGAGTGATGACAATCGGTATAACAAACAGTTGAAATATTGTTTATGATTTATTAGAATATTAGTTTGCAAATAATTATTACAATCCAAGTTTTGGGTTATTTCTACAGGATACGTATTGTACAACTATATCGATGGATATCACTTATTAAAGTCTTCATTTACAATTGCACTATATATAATATCGTTCCCTCGTGAACCCTGACTTGTGTAAACATTGGCTTGATTAATTGAACGAGACGTTATAATTCAATAAGGGTTAAGTACAAAGTAAAATTATGTCATTGTAATCAGTTACTCGATAAAAATTCGTCATGCTAATATAATACTAGAAAACGATTTCATACACGAGAAAGCTTTATACCTTTATCGTTTGAGTAAATACAATAGTCGATTGTATCGCTTTAAGGCTTAGTGGATATCACTTAATAATAAAGCATTTCTTTTCATATAGAAAATCAATTGATAGACATGAAATTTCAGATTATCAATATTTTCCCTCATAATTCGCTGAGATAATTCGCATTATAGTTACAAGTAATTTTTATTCTGATAACTGAGCCGTCCTTTGATCAGAAAGTTTTATAATCACGGAATTAAATGTTTATAAAGATTATGTATTTTATTTTATAAATCAGTAGAGGAACTTTCTGGAATAAGAGTTTATAATGGTAAGTTATAGAGATTGCATTGGAAGTTTTAGTTCTAGTTTTTTAATATTAGCTATCTTTGAACTAATAATTACAATAACTTTTGAAAGACTTTGTTCTTTTCATATTTTAGAAAATATAGTCGGCATCTATTCTAACTATCAAATCTATTGATTATAGACCAATAGTCCCTTCTTACACAAAGTTCTTCAATTTTAGTTACGTCAATCTAGTTATTACAAATACCTATAAATATGATACACGTATAGGTAATTTATTTTTAAAAAATGAAACGACGACGAACATTGGGAAATCTTTAATTTTTAACTAATACGTTCTTTTAATGTCATACTAATACATAGTACTATAAATAAATTTTTATCCACACTACAGTTGCAATGATCTTTTTATGTTATTAAAGTAGAAATACAATGAAAACTACTTTTTCTCTAAAACACACATTTATTACTGTAAAGACGTTAGATACAGCAAAGTCTAATTGATGGAACGACAGAGTTAAAGAATAAAACTGAATTTAGAAACGCAATTCTTAATTTAAATTTCCTTTGGATAAATTTTTCCCCATAATACTAATTGATTTTGGTGCATGATTTCAGCTTTTCAGTAACGTTGAAAGATATTTCAAGTTAGAATAAAATATAAAGAAATTCTTATTGGTACACATAACTTCTAGTTTCAATCTTTATGTTAAACACCTTCTTAAAACCACTTTAAATCCTTCTTGTTTGTTAAAGTGATAATGAGATTGAAATATAAAAATTCGAGAATCTAGTATTGAGGATTATATAATGGAATTATTATGTCCGAAAAATTGACGAATTGTTAATTACATGTATATATAAGTTACATAGAAAGGAGCACACCTCATCGATTCTAATGATCTTGTAAGGAATATCATCATACCGAAAATGTAGTAGAATTTTTGTTTCACCGACAGTACTCCTATCACAGCTACATCATTTGGTTAAACCACACTTTAGGGGACGAACAATTATTGACTTTGAGACATACTCTTCTACGTACATTTATCGACAAATTAACTTATTTTCTTCGATTATCAGTTCAAAATTTATTTAGAAAACTACTAAGTAGAAAAATCTTAGGTTAAAATGCCTTAAACAGGTTCATCTAACATCCTAATGGTAGATTGTGTAATAGAAAAAAGAATAGAACGTTTGAACAATCCTCAAAATATTTGTATCTCTGTTAGGTAAAGTCTATGAGGATATTATCGTAAAATAAAATAGCAATACCGACCATTGGTCAGGTCGTCGATAAGATAAGCGACGATGCTATATAACAAATGAGCACACGATTGGTTAAACAAAACAAGTTGATAAGGCAAGAGAGAATAGAATGTAAAATAGCATAGAGTCGAAAGATTTGTAGAAATATCACGCTTCTTCTCGAATATCGTATATTAATAGAAGTAACGTGTCGCGCATCACGTCTGGTCGTAAACTGTGTGATCTGTGTCCGTAAAGAGGTTGCGATAAACATTGTTATAGCACCAAGTGACTTTCACTTTTCGAAACGGCCACTTCTGCTATTATCATTGATAGTCTCTCCACGGGAAGAATGTGACTATGAAGATTTACCGGTGTAAACGTTAGACAAAAGTAAAACATCCAAATTCGTCGGAAAACGTAAGTTAACAATTTCTTTTTCCTAATTCACAGTGGTTCACCAACGTATACGAACAATTGCAGAAATATTTTATGAATATATAAAGGTGTAGAAACATATGATTTTTTCGGTCATGGAAAGACCCATTGGTGGTATTGTTGATAAGCAATAAATCAATAATAGTAATATTGTAGAATTATAATTATTGCAATATATAGATGATAGAGATCTGCGAATTCAAATCTATTGCAAAATACAAATACATGAAACAGTTTTCTTTAAAATATAATACGTCGATTCCGTCGTCTACTCCAGTTGAAAGATTATTTAGTTTCGCTGGATTAGATTCTTTGTCCGCGACGGAGTAGTCTAATAATGAAAACATTGAATGACGCACTTTGTTACATGCGATTAGCCACGCTAAAAAAAAAAATATATTCAATTTGAAGGTATCGAGGATTCTTGTCATTCTAATATTATCTCTCCATAATCTATTTTTATTATCAGGAAATATCTTAAATAAATACTATCTATAATACAGATTTGAAATATTTCGTTTTATATTTTATTTTGTGAAAATAAACATATTTTATTTGCCGAAATTTAGCTTCCTATCCAAAATAATATTTTATTTGAATTGTAGGATAACGATTACTTAAAACCTATTATCACGTTCTCTTGTTTCCATAAGATAGATATATATTCCATAAAATATTTCTTATATCTCTCTTATATATATATCTCTTATTTTCATTGCAAGTTGAGTATATCTTGTAATTATTTGTGTATTTGTGAAGAAAATATACTGAATTTTATCAACTATATTTTATCGAGGTGGTCAGTTATGAATTTATTTCCATCTACGCCACCTATTTGTTATTAATTTTGTGAGTGATACAATCAATATTGTCAAAACTGCTGAACAAGACGAAGAAAATAATTCCCAAAAAGGAAAAAGAATATGTCCTTGATCTACATTTACTTAACATCTACTTAAAATTGCAATATAACGTATACAACTACTAATTAGTTCGATTAATAAATTTATACTGTAGAAGAAGTTTTTTGTATTCGTAAGGAAAATTCCATGATGAAAAAAAGATTCTCTATAGAAATTTAACCTACGGATTCTGTAAAGTCGTTGTTTATTTAGGAATCTTGGCGTTACGGTTTTGATAAAAAAATTACGTGATACTTTAGACGAAGTACTATGTATCTGGGAATTTGAACTTGTTAATTTAACTTGGAGGAAATATGTATCGTTTTCTCGTTGCATTAATTGACGATTAAGATAGAATATTTCGCAAGTACACAATTATGAATAAGTGTATTTGGATATAAAATATGGTTCAAACATAATCTAATTTTTGCGTTACAGTTAGTGAATATCGATAAAAATATTGGTTAATATAAATTAGTATAAAAGAAAAAGCAGTAATTGAAGACGAATGAAAATCGCTTCTATGGAAACACTTAAGTTAAGTGACTTTTAAGTGTATTTGTTCGATATTGATACTCTTTTTTTAATTAGCCCCAGTTGATCTGGAATTTATTTAGAAAAAGCATTAGATAGATTATTAGATTGAAATCTTAGAGTTGAACATGTGTTTCCAACCACATTCTAGGAGTTTACATAGATTCTATGAAGTGTCAGCTATTTATTACAAATAAATATGGAACTTGATGTTGAAAATACATATAATAAAAATATCAATGGTTTGATTAGACTGCCCCAAGTGTCCAAATACTTAGCCATGGTAATATGTACTATCAATACGATAAAAAGCAGAAAATACTTCTGTTTTAAATAAATTTGTTATTTTATTCCTATTTTACGTAAAATACTTCATGTTAGGATGACAACATGTACTCCCACTCAAAAATCTTGGAACAGTTATATTTGCTTGAAACTGAAGAAAGGTAAATAATTGCTTAACAATATAAATGTTTTAAAAAGATGCGAAATATTTCGTGCAAAGCGTCATATTAAAAGAGTCGTATGATACCAGGTACTGTAAATGTGTAAAAATGAACTCGTGAGTTCGAGATATCTCTATTATAAATACAAAGGTGTTAAGGTAATAAAATCTATCAGATTATTTGTCATCATTGTGCATATCTATTCTCTTTATCTTTATTATACATGATAATGTTACACTTACTCTTTTTATATAGATAAGCGTGAATAAATGCAATTTGTTCTAAAAATAAGAAATAATATTTTGGAATGACAAAATATCAATATTTTGTTATATATCATAGTTGTTGCTTCAAATTATACATACATAATTTTAATAATATTAATTCATAACATGTTGTGTTGATCGAAATAATTACGTTTAACTTCATATATTACCTAAATTAATTGAAATATATTTAACCTAGAAAAATTTGAATATTTACCATGAGTAAACTCTAGCTTAATTAATTGAAGAAGATTTATTTTTAATCTCCTTAATCTAACTAATAAATCCTACCATTGTCTACTGTACACTAATCATTTTTTTTTTACTGAGAATACAATTTCAGGATACTTTTAATGTTAAAGAATAACCTAACATTTCCAGAAACTTACACCTTACATTACATCTTTACATCTTTCCAGTTCCATACCAAATATATTTATAAAATATTTAAATTTACGTTAAAAGTTAAAATTTTAACAGGTTTTAACAGACAATATAAACGTTCACAATAAAGCAGTAAATCTTTTCGATCTATTTGGTGTAATACGCTTCATCATATATATAAAATTAATTATTATCAAAATACATTTTTTATTTCGTGAATAAAAATTCCATAGAAATTACTAATGTCTAATCACTAAAATGTTAAGATATTTATACTTACATAATAAATATCTTAAAACAACAGAGTAGAATGAATTAGCGTTTTTGTAAGTAATTCGTCAAAGAAAATAATTAGATAATAATGATAAGTATCTATATCACATTTTATTCCGACAAAATGTTTCTTATCTAATTCAAAGAGTTTCTTATTCTTAGCTAAAGTCTTCAAGTTTCCTTTATTAGCGACTCTTAGATAAATTCATAGAAAAGTTTATAACTTTCTTTTCAAATCACATAGATATAATTATGAAAAAATGCAATTTGTATGTTTAAAAGACAACTGAGTTAACTCTGAATTTTACAAATGAATGCAAAATATGTAGAATTTACTCAGTTTATTTCGTGACCTATCTTCTCCCACAAGTTTATGAATTGACGTTACTTCTTCATTTATTACAATAACAATATTCAAACAAAGTATTGTAGTATCGGGTAAATTTAGATATAAATTTTTTCCCGATTATTTACAATTTACAAAGACAGAAAACGATGGTTGTTTAACTGGAACTAAATACAAAAATCACACTCTATCTCAAGCAACTCTCGCAACTCAATAACGCTAACAACTCTATTTCTCAACAACGCTATCAACTCTATTCCTCGATTTCTAGACTAACTTCTAGACTGACCTTCGATTCACACTCACTTCTCGATTCGCACACTCTGACCTCTCGGTCAACGCTCTTTGGACCCAAAATCGTCCTTCTCCTCTAGCGTTCGTTTCCTTTTTTTCTAATCTCACTACGCCCATGCTCCGCAAGAACTAGGTGACCGTAGTCACATAGACTTTCTTCGATGTAAACTAACAACTGAAGGGCAGACGACACTGTTTTTATGATTTGATCGATCTCTACTCAGGCCTTTTTTTCACGATACTACAGTAGAATTAATTTTTGTAATATATTATTTATGTGCTATGTTTTATTATTTTCGTGATAAATAAAAAATCTGATATTTATATATTTAGCCGGTATTAATTGAGTACTTGTCACATTGATATTTAAATACGTATGTATAACTTTTAACTAATTATGAAATGTGTCATTTGTTTATTCTTATCTGTTATGATAAATTGCTTTAAATCGATGATAAAATACACATGTATATCGACATGTTCTGATATTTGACATAGGTTTAATAACAAGAGAGGATATTGTCACGTCATCATGAATTTATTCCGAGACCAATTTTCGATCGTTGTCTTTCTCCTACTTCTTGCTAGATATCAAGCAACAAACAACGTTGATAAAGGTAATTGAAATTTAAACAAATAATTTTGCAAAATTTGCTCTTTATACAATTTGTTATAGATTTCTAATATTATTGTATGTGTTACTGATAAAAGTAAATATTTCTTTTTATATTAAATTGTACAAAAATCTATTTTCTCTTTGTAATAATTTGATTGTTATTATATTACATTTATATTTTACATTCAGACTATTGCAAGTCTATTCTAACTTAGAATTAAACATCAAGATTTATATATATTATATTATGTATTACCCTTACTACACTGTAATTACTAATTTAATTTTAAAATTATTTTGTAATACATGAATAAATCATTTACATGATTTACTGACTAAATACTTAACATTTTCACTATTTTTTCTATCTGTAATATTTTCTCTCAATTAATTATTAATGCTAATAGTATTAAAAATACTTTTTATTGTGTAGCAGCATATACACAAGATGATACAAAGGAACCTACCATTCTTGACTATCGACTGCCAAAAACGATCATACCTACGAACTACGAAATTATACTTATTCCGAAATTAAAAGATAATTTTGAATTCAAGGGAATTGTACATATTAGTGCATATTTACAAAAGTCTACGGACACCATAACACTTCACCATGGACGAATGCAGATACATTTGGTGACCGTTACGATTGATTTTGAGAAGGAAGAAATTACGAACACCACGTATAATGATAAAACGGAAAAATACCAAATTAAACTAAGCAAAGTCCTTAGTGCAGGAACAAACATTACAATCAATTTTGAATACGTCAGTGCACTTAGGGGCGACATGATTGGATTTTACAAAAGCTCCTATGTCGATTCTAATGGAAAAATTAAGTAAGCTCCTATTGCGCTCCAAAATATATTAATTATCATTTATTAAAATTATTATATAATATAATAAATTATTGTATAATTAGGTTGAACGTAATCTATTATTTAGATTTCAAATATTTCTCTCCATTTACAAATTAGAAGAAAGTAACAAAGTTATAATAATACAGAGTTTAGTTTAGATCCTACAAAAGCTATTTTCTGTACGATATTACTTTCTGTTTTAAAAATCTAACTTTCCGAAAAGAAGAATAAAGAGAACTAGACGTACATAGAAATTGACATTCAATGGTTTTAGGTGGCTCGCTTCCACACAATTCCAAACAACGCA
The DNA here is from genome assembly GCF_014825855.1 of Bombus pyrosoma. Lineage (NCBI taxonomy): Eukaryota > Metazoa > Arthropoda > Insecta > Hymenoptera > Apidae > Bombus > Bombus pyrosoma. The sequence continues at coordinate 2,709,390 of NC_057776.1, forward strand.
TGCAAGACATGCTTTTCCCTGCTTCGACGAACCAAGCTTCAAGGCAACATATATAGTCAGAATTTTGAGGCCTGCAGAATATTCTTGCTTGAGCAATATGCCGCTAAACAGAAGCATAGAAGTGTAAGTAATATTTGCAACGTTACAAAAAAGTATTAAATGCCATAAAATGTTGTTCATTTACACTCCCATCTATAAATCATGAGATACATGCTAAAGATAATCTTTAGAAAGAACATTCAATATTCACTTAATTCACTTTTCCTTGTAATTCATAATTAATAATTATAATATCAACTCATCCACTGTATTAAATATTTCGTCACCTGTAAATAAGATTGTGATTTGACTGAATTTTTCTAAACAAAGAAGTGTAAAAGAGTAATAATTTTGTTTGGTTTTGAAGTTTGAGTTTAAAAATAAGTTTGTTTGGTTTTATTTATTGCTGATCACAATAGATATATATCTAATACATAATAATGTAACATTATTAACTTACAATGAGTCATTTGAATAAATTTTTCTATTTTTCTTACTTCCTTACTTATATAACATGGTATCATATTTTATTAGAATATCGTTATAGTTTACCTAACAATTGTCAATTCTAATCAATTCTAATCTTTTCTAGTGAAAAGCGAAAGAAAATTCTGGTTTTAGAGGATTAACCCCTAACAGTTTAAGAAAATAACCTAATATTTAATAAAACAGTGTAATGAAATTACGAAATCCGGTCACAAAAATGTTCAAAAAACCTTTTTATGTTCTAAAATACTTCCATACATGGTAAAAAATGTTTAAAAAAACATGTTAAAATTCACAAGTACCTTTCCTGATCGCTTCGCTCGAATTACGCTTGGGATAAACCGTTCACTCTACTAGAATCTCAGTGAAGATAAACTATTAAGTACTATTAAGGGATTAAACGTATATTAAATGTAACATGATATTAAAAATCTAAAATTGAAGAATTGGTAACAATAAGGAAACTACTACAATAATTAAATTGTATCTATTCGAAAAGAAATAGATGAATAAGTTTTATATTTAATGTTATTATATTCAAACGTGAAGGGGTGCTTTACTGTAAATATTAGTTAATTATAAAATAGCACATTTTAAAAAGTGATTTGATTTTGATGAAGATAGAGTTTCCTCCTTACTGCAGCAATTCCTTCAACTCCAAAACAATATGTGACACTAAATGTATTTACAAAGGTGGATCCTAAGGAGTTAGTGCAATTTATTCACATAATACAATTGATGATTCCAGAAATGAAACATTTTGGGACGAATTCAAGCAAAGCATCCCTATGTCGACCTATTTGGTAGCTTTCATTATCTCGGACTTCAGACCCGTAGAAGTAGACAATTTTAAGGTTTGGGCTCAACCAAACGCCACTGATCAAGCTAAATACGCTTTGAACATTGGCATGCAGGGTCTTGATTATCTCTCGAAGCGATTCAAGCAAAATTATCAAATTTCAAAAATGGACATGGTGGCTGTACCCGATTTTTCAGCCGGTGCAATGGAAAATTGGGGTCTTATTACCTATCGTGAATCCAGACTGTTATATGATGAAAACTCGACATCTGATGTCGCGAAACAAAGCATCGCCTCTGTGATTATTCACGAATTAACGCACATGTGGTTTGGAAATATGATTACACCGGAATGGTGGAGCTACCTGTGGTTGAGCGAAGCGTTTGCAAGATACTTTCAATACTTTGGCACAGCACAGGTAATTGTAATTTTCCATTAGTTAAATTAGTCTTGCAGTTAATTAAATACAATGACTCCAAAATTGATCAAATGTGTTCCCAATATGGCCGTTCTTATAATAATTACTATAAAGTTCTTGTAACAAATAAAGGAGGTTAATCTCTGTGAAATTTTCTTACTGTCTTCTATAAATTGCAGTCTTAGTTTTCTATAATACTAATCATAAATAAGCAAGGTTTCTTCATTTTCTCAATCATAAATAAACAAGTGTGTACTGCTTTAGGGTGCTTCAACTAACTTCAGGCACAAGATGACAGAAAAATTACATTTTGAATCGAGAGCCCAAATCGTGAAATAACGGGTACCCCAATAAGTTTATAAGTCGACAATCTTTCGGAATCCCGACCTGGCCCGAAATTCGAATAAAGCTTTAGTGGGCAAAATAACTATGTTCTTAATAGAATTTTTAAAATCGTTTAGTAATACAACTTCCTTACGATAAATATCAAATAGTCGAATGAACAAATTTTATTATACTAAGATTTAATTAAACATACGAGTAATCCAAAGCTCAAAGAAATTTTTTCAAAATTTAATTTAAATTGGAATAGAAAATATATCTATTTACTAGACTTATCACTATCTTTAATCGATATGTTATTAGTCGTATAGTAATAAAATTTCGATTATAGTAAAATGTAATAATTTTATTTACAAACAATGTAAATATACGTACATGATGATCAACAGAATATTGACTGATTTCAATTGAAAAACATACAGTAATATATGCTAAATCATATTTTCAACCATTTAAAAGAAAGCAATTTTAAAAATTAAAATAGACTATCAATGAATCCCATTTAAACAGACATCTCTCATTTCTACTTGATCTTTGAATTAAACATTTCAAAAATTTCAATTAATGACCAGAAAGGTCACAACATTAAGTAACTCTTTGATTTTTCACAAAACTATTTTTCAAAAAACTGGATCTATAAATGTAACAGCTTGTTCCCTGTTCTAACTATGTCATGTTAAAGTACATACTTCTTTTTAATATCAATATTAGAGAAGCAACAAGCCGTACCTTATCATGTACTTTTCGTGAAACCTTCAACTCCCTAAAATCTTGTATCGAAATTAAATAAAGGTTTCAGTTTTGCGTGTTTATCAGAATAAGTCTCGAAAATGTTTTGTGCCACTCAGTCCTCTTCCATATTTTCGATTTTAATCGTGCTACAATATTTAATAAAAATAAGAATTTTTTGCTAAATATTTGTTCAAATGAGAATGTTCATAGATAGATAATAGTGAGCAGTATAATCAAAAAGTTTTAAGAGTCTAACGGTATCTTTAAACCATTATATCATTATATCTCATATTTAACTTGTATTATGAAAAATATAGATGAAGCTTTTTCTTCATTTCCTAATTGTTAAATCCTTTCATTATTCAACAACCTACTGACTATTCTATACTATTCGTGATATTAGGAATTATCCTTTTTGTAGATCGAGAAATCATGGAACATGGAAGATCAGTTCCTCGTGGAGCAACATCAAACAGCTCTTGCAGCTGATGCTATCGAGTCTTCTCAACCAATGACGCGGAACGTCACAAATTCATCGCAAATTAGCGGAGTGGGAGATACTATTACTTACAACAAAGGAGCCAGTATCCTACGAATGATGAATCTCGTTTTTGGATCCGATGTATTTGATGCTACGCTACAAAATTACCTGAACAAGTAATGAGCAATTTAATTATAACGAGTATGGTAAACTACAGAAGAGACTATATTAAAGTTATAAATAGTTGCATAAAACCACTAAATAATTATAACTTCGTTATCAATGAAACACGAAGTTTTTAAACGATAAGGGATAATCACAAGTAATAATGTTTCATTATATCATTAAGTTCAAGGCTGTATCTTATATTATTTCCAAAATTAATTATACAATTTCAGCGAAGAAACTTTGAGATATATTCGTTTTTACAATATAACATTTTTTCAGAAATGTTCATCGATTTTTCCGTCGTCTTTTTTTTAACGAATGTCAAGCAATTATAGTTATAGTAGATATTAAGATACATTCATAACGTATATTTCAACATATTTCGAACAATTTACAATTGCAATAACATATATAAGATCAAATAATAAAATTTAACAGTTGCAAATGCAATTAAAAAGAGTTAATTAATTAAATTTCTTTTACTTGTCATGCTCTCATATCTATTATTAGTTAAAATTGTTTTCGATATAAAGCGAAAAATCTATTTTGCTATTAACTTTTGTACACTGCTATAAATATGTAGCGTATTTTAAATAGAACATCCTATATGTTCAAAATGATAAATTAGAAAATATAGTTTCAGAAATCTCACATTAAAATAATATTATCAGTTTTTCTATAAATACGAACGTGTAATCTAAGTACAATGATTTACATTCGTTCCAGTAATGCAGAAAAAAAAGTGGCGAGACCACAAAATCTCTGGTCGGAACTTCAAGCTGAAATCAATCGTAAGAACATACAACTTGGTACTTCTGTCGAAGAAATTATGTCCACGTGGACAGAACAAGCCGGATTTCCGGTGGTAAATGTCTTCATTGAAAATGGTCAGGCTACTTTGCAGCAAGAACGTTTTCTTTTGAGGAATATGAAATCCACACCTATCAACGTGAAATGGTGGATACCCATTACGTGGACTACTCAAGAAAATATGAATTTCAATCAAGTAAATGTGACGTATTGGTTGAAACATGAACGCGAAACAATTAAACTTAATGAATCTTCAGGATGGGTGATATTCAATGTTCAATCAGCTGGTGAGTATTGTTTATTTTAATTTATATTTTATGTTTTACTAACCCTGCTTCCGATTTCTTTGTTCTAGTCAAGGTACTTCTTTATTTAAAAAATATATTAACAACTTGTACCTTTTTCATTAGTTTTTTGCAAAATACTATGTAACTCTATTTACGTAGGCTATAAACTGAACTAAAAAATTTGTGTATAGATAGTGCAAAAATTTTAATTATTACTTCCTTATAAAATGGGTAATACATTATATTTTATTTTACATAATTAATTATATTTTAATGTAAATAGTTCTCCTAATGTTTACATGTCAGGGATATTATAACAAAAAAAAAACAAAATAGATACTTTCCAGGATTTTCGTTTAAAATGTCTTCAATATGCATTCATGTATATAACTACCTATTTATAGTAAACTTATTCATTATTAAATAAATATGAAATATAACAGGATGTTATATACGTATATTTCTAATAACATATTTAAAGTTATAATCAATTAAAAAATCTCAAATGCACTTCATTTCGATAAAACATGATAATCTATGTAACTTAAATAATATGACTGAAGGAATTCAAAGTATAAAACTGATAATATGTAATTAGTTCGATAATATATAGTACAGATTATATTTACTTCCTTTGTCGAGAAAATATTTCGTTTGCAAAGACTTAAACGATACAAAAGGAACGAACAATAGGAACTAACATCTTTAGATAGTATTCAACAAACTACTTTGTAAAGATTACTTCTCCACTTCATTTATTTTGTACTTTCTGTGATTGTTTCCTTATTCGGGTTGTCCATCTGGCGTATTATAGTAACATCATTTAAATAGAAAGTATTATGCTATTATTACGACGCATTGATAAAATTAAACTTAATTTTATAGGAATACTTGACGTGAGATTGTTATCATGATACCTTATTTTCACACATGTGTACATAAGATATGATTCAAGAGTTAGTGATAAAGAAATTTGTTTTAATGAAATTAGTGAAATATATCTCAAATTTTATAAAAATAGAAATCTTCAGAGATTTGTTTTTGCTAGGTAAAATATATCGTGTTTTATTTATATAGTGATGTTACAAAAATCATAAAATAGAAAACTACAAATTTCTGGAATTAATTTGCAAAAATAAGGGTTCGAGGAGTTTATTCCTAAATATTATTTTTTGTGCTGTTTATTATTATTAACGCAGATATAAATACATAAAAAATATATATATATAAAGAAATATTTCTTTGCTTAAAGATATTAATAATTAGCCAATCTGTGTTCCCTTGTACAATATAATTTATTAGCTAATCATATTATATGCTTTTATTTCACAATGTTGCAATTTTTTATCAGATGGAATAATCAAATTACAAATTGAAATATTTATTTGTAAAAATTAGTTTTTTTTATCAGCAACTTCGATACTGTTGTAGAAAAGTGAAAAGTGAAATTGTAGAGACGTTCCGTTATCTCTGATTTCTATAATATTTTGAATATGTCGTAAAACTCAACATTTTATACACATTTTTCTAGCTACTTCACAAAAAACTATCGATATCACTACAGTGAATTCTGCAGATATTTGTGAATACGTGGCAACGTATGGCTCTGTTTAGTTGTCAGTGGTCGGATAGAATGACATAGTCGAAACCTATTTATCTGCCATTTATATAGACAAACGAGGGTGGGGTGAGTTTGGATAAAGCTCTGTACACAATTGCATATGCGAAGCATAAAAAATGTCTATTATAATCCAATTAGGAACGAATATCATCAACGTATTGGGCTTAGGTTTACAAATTAACTTGAAAAAATAGTAGGAGATTGAATAATTGATATTATGTTATAGAAAAGAAATAACCGTTACTATTTTATGCAAGAGCTGCGGCCGCCTCGAGGCAGTCGAGTTAAAATAACTCAACCGAAACTGAAACCCAACACATTGATAATATCCATTTTAATTGAATTACGAGCAGACATTTCTTACAGTCTCGCATATATAGTTGTGCACGGAGCTTTACCCAAGCTCGCCCATATGCAAAAAATAAGAGCTAAATTTCGGTTGGATCATTATATCCGTCCGCCGCTAGGCTGCCACCAACCAATACTTTACGTACACTGGCATGGAAGCGCAACTGTAAGACAGAATTCACTGTATTCATTGTATTCTACCGATAGTTTTTCGTGAATATCTCGAGAACTATGGTTGATTGACAGTTATATGTACAAGAAACAGTTGTTCAAAATTATGCCCCTGATAATATATTTAAAAATTATCGAATTCGTAGAGGACATAGTTTTTTTATAGTTTCATTTTCGTTATGTATCTCATATAACTCCATAGTATATATTTTATTTTATTTTATATATCATGAACATAATTTATATTCATTTATCATTTACATTCAGTGTTAGAAACTACATCGTAAACTATACTTCAAAAACTACACTTCATGGAAGTATTTGAACACTTAGAAAACACATAAAAATAAATAGAAATATATAGAAATTACGAGATTTATTGTATATTTATTGTAGATGGTACCGCTAAATATTGGGGTTTATTAATGCAGTAAATGATTGGCTATTTTAATACCTTTGCGATATTTCTGTGTTCTATATACTTCTATTATATTTAATACAATTTAATATTCTGTAATTTTTATATATAGTTTTAAATTCGTTTCAAATTTTACTAATACAATCATGATATTCGAGTCCCAAAACAATATGCGTGAAATTTCAAAAGTTCGTATAACGTACATAATTCATTAATGGTACCTGTAAATGTTCAAATACCCTCATAGTACTTATAAGATAATTAAATGAGAAAATATGTATTAAGTATGAGTATACGAACATTGTTAAGATCGATAAGATCATTGATATGGTACATACAAAACTTATAGAACCATTATTTCACAAATCAAAATTATTTTTTCAGGTTTCTATCGAGTAAATTATGACAATGCTTCCTGGTATCGCATTATCGATATTTTAAATAGTAAAAACTATCAGAACATACATGTCCTTAACAGAGCCGCTCTGGTTGACGATTTGTTGAATTTAGCAAGAGCTGGTTTGCTTAATTACCGAACTACTTTGGATGGTTTGCAATATATTAAACGAGAAAAGAATTACTTGCCATTCAAGGCTGCATTCTCTGGGATCACGTATCTCGATCAACGATTATCTGGAGATAGTGAATATTATAAACATTTCAAGGTTTGTCAACGTACCGTATAGTTATTCTATATTTTTAAACGTATTCACGGCATACTTAAAATATAAATAGGAATGTTTCATGCCTGATGCGTTTTTAAGTGAATAATAATCTTTAAAATAATCTAAATAATGTTTCATGCTAGGTCTTGTTTGTTCGATTGAGCAATTCGCACGACACTGCGTAAATCCTACGAAAACCTCATCGCAATCGTTCGTGTCGACTACATCCGACAGTCTATTACAATCTTTTTTCTCCACTTTACGAATAGAAACGTTTCCTTTCTTTATGTTTACTTCGACGGTATTCAGGAAGTCTGCGCCAATAATAATCGAATGTTGCATCAGGGTATCTGAAACTACATACGGTCATTACGTACAACTCATCGTCTATCAGAACATTCATAAAAAATTCTCCGAGTATACAATTTCTTTCGGACCCGATACAGCGAAATTTAACAATTTTCTGATCTAATTTGGGCGCTCCAATTTTCAGATACTGATCCGCTTACATTAAAGTTAATTCGCTACCGGTGTCTATCAGCGCAGTCAATTCGAAATCTCTGATCTTAATGTCTTTACCACGCTTCGTCTGTAACAATCGCTACGCACTACAAACCTCTTCAGGGGACTCACTCAGGTTGTTGCACTTCTCTGCGATGTGTCCATGCCCCCTACATTTAAAACACTTAGGGGCTTCCGAGTTGCTCGGGCAATCTGCACTGACATGTTCTTCATCACCGCAATTATAACATCTTTTATCCTTCACTACATTTCCAGATTGACTGTACTCCTTGTTGTTTTCGGTTTTGACCGGCTTCGCAGTCGACTTTGTTTTGCGACACTTTTCTTCTTCGTAGGTAACTAATCTTTTCCTTAGCCCTTTGACTGATGTACCGTCGTATAGTATAGACTTGTTATTCTCTTCGTCTATTATTTCGTCTATGATATATTCTACCTTTGGGTTCCTCTTCCATATCCACATGGCTAGCCATTTCGAGCATGCGGTACATGTAAGCTAAGCATGCTTCATCGCTTCTCTTTTTCGTTTTCTCGATGCCCTTGTGTACTTGCCGACTATTAATTTTTGTTGAGAATTCTTTATTTAGACCTTGCTTCAACTCATGCCAAGTCCTAGCATGGCACTTGAAACTCGCAAATATCCTTGTTGATCCTCTCAACAGTTTTCGCGCATAAATTGTCTTTTGTGCTTCTGATCGCATGCACATGTCTGCAATTTCTTTGAACGACTCGAACCATCCATCGACATTTTTACTTTTGTCACCACTGAATGTTTCTAATGCGTCCTCGACGTCCTTAAAACTCAATGTTGAGCCAACCTGTGCTTTAAGACAGTATTTGTCACAATCTTGGCGCACATCTCGTGTGCTTCTCCTGCTTTCTCTTACGTCTTCTTCAACGTTTTCAGCCTCACTTTCGTCCTCATTCTCTTCTTCCGACGATATATTGTCTTCATCCACGGCCGCCTGCAGCCGTGTACGTAGTTCAGCTTTTTTCCCGTCCTTTTTAGCCCCAAACTAGCGAGGCGCGCTCTCAACTCTTTCGCCTTCAGCTTCTCGAGATTTTCGTCTTCGACTCGATCACGCTTAGCTCTCTGTATGGTTCCTGAGCCTCGTTGGTCCGTCGACCCTTCACAGCTTGTTGACCCCTTAGGATTTGATTGTTCAACACTACACGCTCGATTCAGTCTGGCAATCAACACTGACCTCGCACCAGATATTGGTAAATTCATCTTTGAGAGCTTACTCCTCAATTCTTCCAGCGTCAAACTTTCTTCACTTGACAATTGTCCGTCTTCAACATTTGCTATTTTTTATTTTTTCAACACTATTCTTCAAACGATACACTACACTAATTTCAGCGATCTACGATATCGTTACCGATATCACACCGCGCACCGGAAAACTTAATACTAGCACGATTTGATCGCAGCTCAGCCCCCAACTTGTAGGAAATGGTATAGTGCTAGTAGGTTTGGTAACGGTATGATTGTTACAATATCGTTAGATACTCCGTCAATCTATGTTTACGCAGTCACTATTTGTTACTTATTACTCTCGTTATAATGGTTTTCTTTTAAATACACTGACCACACTCTTTGACAACGCTGACAACGCTCCTTGACAACACTGACAGCACACCCAATATCTCCCAGGCAATCCGTCCACGATACTTCACTATACTACATTCCTACATACATTTTTAAACACATTAATCAATAAGTCATTACATGAGTTGTAAAAAGGCTAGTAACCTATTTATGTAGAGAAACTATTAGTACCGATCAAGGAAATTTTGGGGGAAGCTGAGAAACATAAAGTAATTAAATTTTAGATTTTTATCAAACATTAACAGCCACATATGTGTGCATTATCATAAAATGAAATCAGAAATAAAATGTCTCATCATTATAATATTAATTATTTATATTAAAGGTATCATGAATTATAATGTTATATATTATTATAGTATTATTGTTATTCGGCCATAATTGTACTACAATATTGTAGTATCGTAAACTATTATAATTAGTTTATTAATAATAAGTGGCTTAAACAGATGTTAATTAAACAGAAAATAATGATTATTTAACATTAACTAATCGTAGCAACGTGTTATAATTAATACAACTAGATAATTAATTAACAATTCTCGTCAACGCATATTCAACTCTCTCTTAACAACGCTAACAACACTATCTCGAGAAGGGTATCCGCACTCTCTGACTTCTCAACTCATACTGCTGTTAATTCGTTTATTGTCCCCTAGCAACCCCTTGTCTTTTGTCTTAGCCTAACTACGTACATGCTCAGCATCCGCTTGTTTGTAATTCACACCTCAGCAACCGCTTGTTTACAACCCGCACAACACCCCTCAAGCCCCTCGTTCATGACACTACAATATTATTATAGCATTATTATTACACAGGGTCTTCGACCAGAGACTTACAAAATTTAAGGGCTAATCCTTGAAGATAAAATGAAATAAAAATCAAGAATAAAAAAATTACATTTCGGCTTTGCTTTTTAGTTGTTGACATTTAAAACTTAGCCCTGTGTGATTTTTTTGTGGACACCCGCGGGTGGGACAATTGTAGTGCGTGTGTGAAATTTGTATAAAAATTGTTTAAATATGTTATTATTTGTTAATTAACTATGAAGGCAAAGGATTAGAATAAACATTAATCCTCTCTATTCAAAAATTCCATGAGACGGTTTTCGATATGCTGTTGTGGATTTTAATAAGTAGGCAGGAATAACGTTTAATCAACAGTTTTTCATACAAGACGTCACTTAGAATGATTTACGTTTTCAAATGTCATAATCTTCTTTTCTGCGACTTGTGCGAGGTAAGCTACTGCTTATGCATCGTTCGATTTGAGGATCTCTGTGCACCCCGCTGCATAGGCTAACCTACCTAATTGAGTGCATGTAAGGAGGTTTGCTCGCGCACAGGGATTTCTCGGCTAATATTTAATTGCCAATAATTAAAGAACAAAGCCAAAAACACAATTTTTTTATTCCTGATTTTTATCTTGTTTTAACTTCAAGAATCATCCTTTAAACTTTTTTACACTTGTAAGAAAAAAATTTATATTGGAAAAAGTTATTCAAAATATCGATTTCTACAACATACCCAAAAATCACTGAAATCGGAGGGTAGTTAAAGTTTCAACCCGGTATTCGTTATAATATTCGATTTGGAAAATTCGTAGTTAAATTTTTAAAAAATTTGTAAATAATGTACGTTTATATATAGAATTAGTATTCTTTTCCTGCTTTTTGCCAATGACGTTTTACTATAAATTGAGTTTACTATATATCATAATCGAGTTTTCAAAACTCTTCTTCTTCCCCTATTAGTGATGAATCAATCTAAGTAGTTTTTATAAGTTTTTAATGGCAGTTTTGTGGCATTATACAATTTTGTAAAAATCGAAATAAATAACATGCAAACCATGTTTTATTTGGTGGATATAATAAATGGGATAGAAGTGGCAGAACATCCCATTTAACCATCACTTTTTATTTCAACAATTTGTGTTGTAATTTCTAGATGTCTCTCCTAGATTGCTGTATTTATTTATATAATTCAACTACAGATAGTTCCTATTTGTTCAAATTTTATGTTTTGTTATATGATAGATATTCATAATAAATAATTCCCTCCCATTTTAGAAAAATATAAAATAAAATTCGTCAGAAACAACAGGAACTTTTCGAACAACCTAATAGGTGAAATAAAGTTCTATTTACAATTAGATTGAAAAAATTTTTAATCGTAATGGAAATATTCAGACGTCCTGCGTAACTCATGCCGATTTTCCAATGATCCTCGCAATTAATCGGTAATTCTTATAGGAATTTGTTCTCGACCTCATCAAAGATGTATACAAAGATATTGGGTATGTGGACCGTCCAAGTGACGATAGATTAACAGTATTATTGAGAGGTGAATTGAACAAGTGGGCTTGCAACTATGGTCACAAAACCTGCGTGCAGACATTCACTAGAATGTTCCAACGATGGACAAAATATAACATAACGTAAGGAAATTAAAAAGTTTGTCGATATCATTTAAGCCTGGAACAAATTTAATAAGCGATCTCAAAATAGACATTTTCGTATAACACAGTCATTAAGTTCTTAAAAAATGTCATATTATATGAATTTGTGTTATATACACGGAATTATTGATATAAAATGTAAAATTATATTATTACGAGAAAAATATATCGGTTTTGTACTTTCAAATTGTTTTGTATACTCTTCTTTCTTCGTTTTTTTTTTTGTAACTAAATGGATCATCAATACATCAACTTGCACTCAGACACTTATTTTTAATAATCAATAATTAAATGTATAAATAAATCAATGTATAATAATAATATATATAATTGTTTCTATAATAATACTAAGATAAATACAGCTTAATACACTCATTTTTAACTGTAGATCACTCATATCTGAATCTGAATTCTTATCTTATTGTTGCAATTTAATAGAAAATTGTAAAACCTCCAACGTAGTATTTCAATTCTAAAACATATTAACAGTCATACATATTCTTAAACAGAATAGTTATACTAAATTATTAATTAAGAAATAGAATTACCAACTAACTCGAGATAACAATATTTTACTTGCGGCGGTAGAAATAACAAAAATGTATATGATTGTGGTGGTAAATTAATAATCAACTTCGCGTATTACTATGCCTTTCAGGATTAAACCCAACCAGCGACCTGTCGCATATTGCACGGGCGTGAAATATGGAACGAAAGAAGACTGGGAATTTTTATGGAATAAATATAATAATTCAAACTCCGCAACTGAGCAAGTGGTTATACTAGAGGCACTCGGTTGTACCGAGGATGCTGTTCTATTAGAGAAGTCAGAATCCTATTCTTGCTTTTATTATTAGATAGCCGATGTTTATGCAAATTGATATTATGGATATCATTAAATAAGTGATATTAAATAAGAACCTAAATAGAAACTTGTTTTATTCCCTAAATATTGCAACGTATGCTTTAGTTCGGATATTATACATATGTACATTCACTTACATACAATGATATTATACATGTATATGTATGCCCATACAAAAATATATACATGTATAATATATATAGTATATATTATATATTATATATATATTATATATATTATATATTATATATTATATATATATATATAATCCGCATATATAGCATTTTGACATTGTTAAATATCAGAAATGCATAAACATTCGTGGTTTGTTTATTACACATAGAGATGTATCGTTCAGGCTTTACGATTTTGTTATATTACTTTTACAGATACCTGTCATATGCGCTAAAGAATTTCGAAGAAAGTAGAATTCGAATGCAAGACAATTCCGCCGTATTCTCCGCAGTTCACGGTTCCAGTGCTTTTGGCGCAGAGTTTGTGTTAAATTTCGTCGCGAAGCATTCCAGTGAAATGATCAAATTGTATGTTTCAAGCTTAACAAAAAGATGTATCGTTTCATATCTTCTATTAGTGCTACTTACTTGTTGTTATAGTAAATATTGATATAATATAATTTAATTCTACATTTTACTTCTTTGGAAAAGTCGTAGCGTTTCCAGAGTTGCTAAAATATGCTAACTTGGGAGAAATATTTCTAGGATACTAAAATAAATGTAGCAATTAGTGAGACAAATTTAAGACTAATTAGTAGAAAAGGCGTTTCTTAATAAGACATCATTACACTATAATTGGACAATAGCCTAAAAATATTGGATCTCATCCCCAGCTAAAATGTTCAACTTCAACAGTTGTTCAACTTTATCAAATTTATCATTTACCCTTTCCACATTTTTTTTTAATGTCAAGAAATAAAATAATGAGGAGTACTGCAAAACCATTTGAATTAATCAATTATCAAAACGAACAAAATGTTCTTTAGCAATATAAAATTTAAGTAACAGTATTAGAATTTTATTAACCTTTTTAAACACAAAGTTTTTTAAAAACAAAAAATTCTAATTCTACTACCTTTAAGTCTTTCTTCATTTTCCTATGAATTTTTCAAATTAATATGTTATCTTTAAATTTATCTTAAATTGCGCTGCGAATTCTCCAAACAAGTACTTTTTAAAATAATTTTTCTTAAATTTCACCATGAATTTTTTAGCAGTCCAATAAATATTAATATTAATATAATAAAACACCTGTTTCAGTTATAACGGAGCAGAGGCAATTTCAAGTATCTTGTCATCAGCCTCGAAACGTTTCTCCACTCAAAAATTAGTGGATAAATTTGAAAATTTGATCAAGCAACACCAAGTTGAATTCGAGAATATCTTAGATTCGTTGAACAATTCGTTAGAACTAGCAAAATACGAATTGTCGTGGTTGAAGAAGTACACTAAACCAATTATGTCATGGGTAATTGATTTCAATGACAAGCACCGCCAAGATACGGATTATTATCGTCTACCCACGAGCATTACTCCTAACTCTTATTCCATCTGGATAACCACTGATTTAAGCGAACTCGACAATTTTACATTCAAAGGATCAGTGAAGATTAAAGCAACCGTTATCAACAAAACGAAAAATATCACTTTACATTCAGCAGGCTTAATCCATGAAAAGATATCCGTGGTCGTAGACAGTGAGAATGTTGTTATTGTAAAAACTGATGTTTACGAAAAGTATGATTTCCTAATTATCGAGCTAGGAAAAGAATTACAAGTTGGACAAAAATTAGTTACTACGATAGAATATAGGGGACATTTAAATGAGAAAGACATGCGTGGATTTTATAGAAGTTCGTACATTGATGAAGATGGTCAAACAAGGTAAAGAATTTATTCATACTGCTATCGATAAATATTTAGACACTTGGTGCAATTTGATCGAAAAATTGATATTTTTTTTATATTGTGAAGATTATAATGAAATAAAACAAGGAACACACCTCTATTCTATTTACAAAAAGTATTGGAATATAGTCCTATTTAAACAAACAATTAAGTGTCTTTATCAAATACTGCAGATACTTATGTTTTATAATATTATTATAGTACATTAAAAATATATATTAAAGCTACTCCTAACATTGAACAGACGTAATTTTTGCATACTCGAAGTCATTCAACTCAGCTATTTACGTAGGATCAATCTTCGTCCAACCTAAGTGTTGTTTTATTTATACTAGTTGAGATTTCTTTCAACAGCCTCTACTAGTCACCTAATATAATATCAGTGCTCAATCTTAGATTAAAGAGTTTTACTTGAAATATATTTTTATGCCAACTTTGTAAAAAAGGAAGGTATCTCAATTCGACGTTTATTTGCTTTTTATGTATGCTTATTTCTTCGAAATTACATGACCAATGGGGATGTGTCTTTTTACATCTCGTAGGGCATGTTTTTTGTTATTAAATATAGGTTTTGGCTTGATATTTAATATATTCACACAGATTCAATTTTACTTTTTATACTTCACCACCTCGTACAAAACGTCTGACCACACCGGATACACTTAGATAATTAACACGTGGTCGACTCCTAAGACAAAAGAGCGTCGTTAGAAGTCGTAACAAATTAGCTTGTAGAAACTAGCGATCATACCAACGTTTCTTAACATTTTTCCGCTGATTCAGCGACAACATTCTTTTTTGCATTTGTCAAACTATCTTTTTGTAAAAATCCAATTTTTATATATATTCATTGATCACTCAGGATTGAATTGCGCTATCGAAATGAAACCTTCCACATCGTCTAGGGGTAATCAGCCCGTTTACAAAATTTCTCCAATTTGTTCATTGTGAACTACTGTTATTGCAAAGAATTTGGTGTTAACGAATTTCATCTACGTATATTCAGTGATGACTCTACAATTGTTGGACTAATATCAAGATGAGCCCAAAGAAGCAATCTGGGCAAGCATTTCAAATTGCGTTTTTCAATATAGGCTTCGATTCGTGTTTTCGTCGCAGGAACTATTATTCTGCGGATTCGTTTTTGGGCATAAGTCAATTATTATTACGAAATAATATGTAACGCACTATTGAATTATAGAAATATCCTTTTCTATCATTGTTCAAAGTATATCGGTGACGGAGTACAGTGGCTTTATTCCTTATTCGCATACGGAGCTGAACAGTTTTTTATTCATCAATAAGAATTAAGAATTGAAATAAATAATAAATAGATAGAAATAAATTACCATCTTATTAATGACAATGGAAATCGTTTTACGGTTGTTTTGTAGTATTGATCGCTTCATTAAGAAATATGAAATAACAATTTTTTCGAAAAGAATGTTACCAAGTTGGACATGCGCTAAAAATTATGAAATAATTTATACTTTACTTGTATTTTATTTAGGCACATATGCAGCAATGATTAAGATTACTCATTTAATTACTCAACGACATGTTAAACATATTACAACCTTCTTGAAGGCGGCGCAAAATTAAAAATGCAACTCCGTCATTGTAACGATTGTATTTTGAACTATTGGCGAACTTGCTGTATATATAATTCCACTAACTTGTACACTATTAATACATCAAGCGTAATTTGTATCCGCACGTATATTACAAGGGGCGGTTTTCAATTTGACCGCTATTAAAACATGTTCTTTGTAACATTGCGTTATAATGCAGTATAATTTAATGCAATTAAATATGAACTTGTTGAAATTTGAATAATATGAATACAAACGAGTTAAAGCTTGAATAATATAAATATAAACGAGTTGAACTTTTCTACTATGGCGCTCAAGTATTGTTATACTAGAACCATTTTAAGGCGTTCTGCGTCGCCATCGAAAAGCTTGCAATATATTTAATATGCTGTTTAATAAGTGATGATGAAAACAAGTGATACCAACCGTTGTTACAAATACAAATAAAATATAAATTATTTCATACTTCTTAGCACACGTCGAAATTACAATATTTTGTGTAAGGTTGTTGGCTTTAAGTCAGTGGATATATGTAAGATCTTTAGTAATATCCCCGATTTTGTTAGAGTTTTGTGTAATGAAAACAATTTTGTTTATTTAACAGATGGTTAGCCGCCACGCACATGGAACCAGTTGGAGCTCGAAAGATGTTCCCTTGTTTCGATGAACCAGCAATGAAGGCAAACTTCACAATGAATGTTCTGTTACCACAGAACTACACCGCCATTAGCAATATGCCGGTGGAATATACGTATCAACATCAGTATGTAACACTTTTTTCTTTAATACTAAAAAGATAGAAATATTTTATTTTATATGAACTCATATAATATTCGTTTATGCTTTTCAATTGTTTCACATAAACTATAAATATACCATACTTTAATTTTAATCTATTTACTTTCCAAGAAATAATATGTGATATAAATGTTACGGTACTGATCTTCTAAATCTTGATAAATATACTATATTAGAGATGATGCTTAATAAAATTGCAATCACTGTAAATTTCATAGATAATTCATCTGCTATCACTTAATCGCTTGAGGAGCGAATATGTTTAAAATTCTGTCATAAAATCCCAAGTATTCCTCTTACCAATTTGAATTGAAAATGTAAAATAAAATTCGTTCGTTTAAGGCCTCGTTTTGAAGGAAATGAAGTTTGAACATGTTTAGTTGAAAATTAGCTCGGTACATGTGTAATCGATAAATTTTCAAATTTGCGTTTCTTCGAAAAGAAACTTCCAATGCAAAGATTTTTATATGACCTTGATTCTACTCTCAACCGTCGAATCTCTTTGATTTCAGTCGTATCATAAATTTAGGGCCAAGATATTAAATATATATTTGATATTATAATGTTGTTTGCAACAATTACAACGATTACAATATGTGAGGTTGATCCACGAAACGGTTGCCACGATATATTTAACATTGTGCCGACAATTTAATAAAAAAATTTTACAACAGAAGATGATTAGTATCAAACAAAGAATTTACTGATGTAAATAAAGTAGTTAAAAGTGCCATTTCTTCATGAAAAAACGGAACCAAAAAAAAGGTATTTTGTAAATAGCACTATATACATGTACATGTCTCTTGTTATATTTTTATACTATACTACAAAATGAATTCAGTTATGTGGTAACA
The DNA here is from genome assembly GCF_014825855.1 of Bombus pyrosoma. NCBI lineage: Eukaryota > Metazoa > Arthropoda > Insecta > Hymenoptera > Apidae > Bombus > Bombus pyrosoma. The sequence continues at coordinate 2,727,791 of NC_057776.1, forward strand.
ACAGAATGTCCCATTTGAAGTTATAACTCATTTAGAAAGAAGTTTCAAATGAAACTTGTCCTCTTTAGAGAGGGGAGTATCCTATGGTGATCACAAATCTCCTCTAGGTGGATGTGCTTCCGATATTTCAAGGTGACCTTTATTTTTTTATACGGCAGTGCATGTTTTTTTAGATAGAGGTATAGTCGGTTTCGTGAAGAATTTATCGACCTATAATATATGTTTATGTTCCAAAATCATTCAAAGTCATTTATTGTTGTTTAACGCCTTCGTTGAATGTCCAGAAATTGTCTTTTATCTTCTGTATTCAAAAGAATGATGTTGGACATCAATATAATTATTTATTCTATCCCTAAATGATAAATCTACTCTCTCGAAAGCGATAGAACTAATTCTCCCAAATTCTTCGCGTTCTCCCAAAATCGTCACTTTGAAATCTCGGAAGCATGTCCACCTAGAGAAGATTTGTGACCACCTTTCCGAAACAGAGTAAGTTTCATTTGAAACATCTTTTTAAATGAGCTATAGTTTGTAATAGTTTGGGAAATAATTGCGTACAAAGCTTCAAATGAGACAGCCTGAATATTATTTCAGTCGTCTGATGCTATAATTAATAATTTATAATTTGTTTTTGTATTACCGTCTACGACTATCATATTTACCATATTTGATATTTACCATATCATATATCATACAAATTACATAAAAGTATGTTAAGAAAGGTACATGGTGCTATTTGAAAGATATAAAATAACATCTATCTTTTTATGAAAAGATGATGCTTTTGAAAGTTACTTTTTACATCAGCAAATCCTTCGATTAATACTAATGGATTTTTGCTCGAGAAATATATATTTATTAAACTAACAATAAAAAGTAACTCAGATAATAGCGACCGATTTGTGAGCTACCTGATAGAATATTATTAATTTTACAATATCAAATAGGTACATAAAAATATTAATATAATCAATATCGTCAAATATTATCGAAACTCGAGATAAAAGTGCAAAGTGAAAAATCAATGAGTTAATGGTTGATTAGTTCATAATCGTCAACGATAAAATGAGTCACTTGATCAAACATTTTCAGGAACACAACGAAGACAATTATTTTTAAAGAAACTCCCAAAATGTCGACGTACTTAGTGGCTCTGATAATTTCTGACTTTGTTTCTGTGAAAGACACCGGGGAAATTCGTGGAGTATGGGCAAGACGAAATGCAATCGAAGATGGAAAATATGCTCTATCTGTTATGACCCCTCTCGTTAATTTTTACGAGACCGCAGTGAATATCTCATACCAGTTGCCCAAACTCGACATGGTTGCATTACCCGATTTTGTGTCAGGTGCAATGGAAAATTGGGGTCTATTGACATATAAAGAAAGAAACATACTATATGATCATGATTTGTCGACCACAGCATCAAAACAGAGTATAGTAAACGTGATATCACACGAAATCGCTCATCAGTGGTTTGGAAACCTTGTCAGTCCAAAATGGTGGAAATATATATGGTTGAATGAAGGCTTTGCAAGGTATTTCCAGTATTTTGGAACTGAACATGTAAGTATACTTATATGTAGGAATTATGTTGTAAACTTTCGACAATAATTGATGTTTATGCTACACTTTTAGTTCTTGGAATATATGTATACTAAGTTGATGCACAATTTTTGACGAGGTCAACTATTTGTTTGTTTCAACTATTTTTAAATAATATAAAATATATCGATTCAGAAATTTTCATATTAAAGTAAACTATATTTTTTTCTGTTATTTATCTTGAAGCGACGTTTATTATACAACAATCTAATACTTTCTTTTTATTAAGTTTCTAGAAGTTTCTTTCTATTTCTACATCTGACAAACAAAGTATTTCATAAAACATTGAAACAAATTTTAGTCATTATTTGAAAATTGTTCTAAATATTGTAAATGTGTTTCATGTTATAAGGAAAGTTTTTCTAATATTTTCCTAATATTCTTCTGAGGAAAAAAAGTCTTGAAATTGGATAAAAATTTGTTCTAAATTATATGTGATATTATACTTAAACTTTTCACATATATTTTAATATTTAACTCTACTCAGTTCTTTTTATCTTTTTGTATAATTTAATTAGTTAGGCTATTTAAGTTTCAAAAGATCATTACTTCATTGCTTTAAAAATATGAATTGCAGTATACTGGTATAATTACTAATTATATCAATGTTCCAATTATAATTCCAAATGTACTTCTATGAATTCGTACAATATCAAAAAGTTCTCTTAAAATATTCGTCGTAATAGTAAGCTTTTAAAATTTAATTTTGACATTTTTTAAAACTTCTTTTTAATTTGTCAAATTTGATACTTCTACAATGGCACTTTTGACAAATCACACAATTAAAGGAATGATTCGGAATTAAATACAAGATATATCTCTTTTATTAGATAACATTAATCAAATTTTCTTAATTCTCAATATTTAAACTGCACAAATGTCCCGTCTTCAATATGCGTATGTTATACATTTCCCAAAAACCAAACATATAAATGTTTCTTTAACAAATTCTTTTTTGTTATCTAACTTATACTGCATTCCATACTTTTATTTTTGTCATAAAAGTGATACAACATTATTGATTAATAGTCAAATTTATTAGGTGAAACCTAATAAATGGTCTTTGGAGGCTCAGTTTGTCGTGGAACAGCTTCATTCAGCTTTTGAAACAGATAGTTCAATATCCACTCATGCTATGACCCATGATGTCTGGAGTCCAACACAAATTAGGGGAATATTCGATTCGATATCTTACGCAAAAGCTGCTAGCGTGATAAGAATGATAGAAAAAGTATTGGGTCGTCGTCCATTTTATGGAGCTCTTGCGAATTACTTAAAGAAACGGTAAGATTTGGACTAACAATAAATAAAAGATAAAGTGGTATAGTAGTTTCAAAGACGTTACTTTCTCACATGTAACTGAATCTCTTAAACCGTTATTAGTCTAACTTGAGGGAGATTCGAGCAAATCGATTTTTTGTATTTGACACCAGAGGTGCAAAAAACCTTAACACTAATATTTGTACTAAGCGATACTTGTTAATGATCGAGTTAATAAATTTTTCCCTTTGCTGAAATATGTCGAAAATATCACTTGCGTTCCTTTGACGCCAAGTGTCTCAATTAAATCCTAAAATTACCCGTAATTCAATTACATATGTAGATATGAATGGACTGATAATTGTTCTCAAGAAAGGAAAATCAATGACTACAATCAATCACATATATACATGTATACTCTACATGTATATAGCCAAAGCTTCATAATTTCCGGTTTGGGAATCTACATGATTGCTAATCATGAATTAAATGAAAATATAATTGAAATAATATAATAAAAATAAGCAAGTACAGGTGTAATTATGTTTCAGTTTCAATAAAAAAAGGACATTAACATTATCGAAAGTTTCTATAAAGCAGGATTTTGATAATATAATTATTCTTTTAGACAATATGATGTAGCTACGCCAGAAGACCTTATTGATGCAATCAGCGAAGAAGTCGAAGATCAGAAAATAAAAGATTCAATTTCCGACATTGTGAACAGCTGGACTACTCAGCCTGGTTATCCTGTAGTTCATGCTAACATAGATAATAATCGTTTAACGCTGAGACAACAGAGATTCTTCTTGAATCCAGAAGAATCGTCAACTGATCGTATTTGGTATATTCCTATCAGTTGGACGAATCTTAACGATTCAGACTTTCAAGACACAAAACCAAAATACTGGTTCAAGAGTGTTGAAGGAAGCATTATATTACCAAGAAGTGATTTCTACTTGCTAAACGTTCAACAATCAGGTAAATAGCTGTACAAATATCCTATTTTGAGAACAATTTTTAAAGGATTGTTTTGGAACTTACTCTGAACAAAATTTATGCTTAATAATAAGCAATTTTAAAACCTTGTTACATAGAGAAAGTTTTATTTCATAAAGTATGACTCAGAATCTTCATTTATAAGTATTACACAACTTACAGAAGAATAAAACAACTATGAAAAATTTTTAGAGAATTATTAAAATGAATTGTGAAATAATTATTATCTCGTTTGAAAGCTTAGAGTATAAAGAATCTAATAATGTAAAAAATGCTGAAAATCATACTAAAAATCTAAACCATTACAAGTAACAAAATTGAATACTTATCTCGTGTATAAAATATAATATAATATAATATAATATAGTAATAAAATAGTATAAGTATTATACTATTTTAGTTTTACACCATTATACATTACTTAAATATTACGCTATGTAGATTATGTAGATTGTGAACTGCGGATCTTTATACATTTATTTAAAAAAAGATCGCTAGAATGTATGTGAATTGCAAAAATATAAAAAATATCTAAGGTAGAGTAAGTACTCGTTACTCAGTATGCAACATAGTATAATATAAAATAAAAAATATTAAAAAATATTATAATAGATAAAACAAATCACCATTTTAAATTTCATTTCTTTATTTATATCTATTTACATAGACACGCATTCCTTATCTACTAACACATATTTTATTTTCACTTAATAAAAATATAAAATAAATTGTTTCCAGGGTATTATCGGGTAAACTATGCACTTGATAATTGGAAAGACATAATTAAATTTTTGAAAAGTGATCGATTTAATATAATACACGAAATTAATCGTGCAGCTCTCATCGATGATTTGTTAAATCTTGGCAGAGCAGGATATGTTGATTACCCTACTGTTTTAAGTGCAACACAGTATTTAAGCAAGGAAACCAACTACATTCCATGGCGTGCATTTTTCAACGGCTTGACTTATTTGTATAAACAATTTGAAGGAAAGGAAGGTTACAAAGCGTTTGTGGTATGTATTACAAAGTAAAAAGTAAAGGAAAGAAGCAAGAGATGTCATAAAATAATTGAAGATACAAGAGATAAACATGATAAGGCACATATTCAATTTTTTTTTTATAAAAGAGTGCTATTTAATACGCTATTAATTAATTGCATACCATTAAAATGGTTCTTTTGTATGACTTTATGATGAAATGTTTATATACTTATAAAAGACTTTATCCTAGTCTTATAATATTGCACATAATGTTGCATAATATGCATTTGATTCTTTTTACAAAACTTTGTAGATCTATGATTTGTTTTTTCAAGGCTTAAAAGGTTGTTCGCTTTTCAATTTTATGCAGACATCTATATTCAGTCATATTACTTAATTATAGGATGTTTAATTTTAATTTGTAGATTCTATGTTTTACGTCATAAATAACATCTGTAATTTTCGCACGTACAGTACAGAATACAAATTAAAACGAAGCAAATTCTGAAATTCTGAAAAGCAATAATCTAAATTCTTATCCGCCATCTGTGAAATGAAAGTTAAAAAATTAGCAAAAGAGCTAAAAAATTATCACTGTCCTGCGTGATCTTTAGTTTTCGTTGAGAAAATCAAATTTGAAAACGTTAGTCTTGTAGTAGAGAAGACGAGGTGCATCGAATTTAAAATTAGATCGTTTATATGAAAGTTTACGCTAAAATTCCAGTTATTTGGATTCATAAACAGATTCAGAATAAACATTCAGAACAAATAGTTTCTATAGGTGAAATTCATATAATATGAATTCACGTTCAGAAAAGTAGATTCGATGCAGAGGAATCTTGAACATTTAATAAATTGTTCACTAACTAAATTTCCATTCCAATAAGTAAGGTTTAAATAAATGGAGTTTTGCTACATATTACTAATATATTATAATATATTACTAATTTATTACTAATTACTACTATTATAATATATTACTAATTGAGTATCAAAGATAAATCTACATGAAAAATAATTATGTATTTATATTATTTTAAGTTGAGCGCGGCTTAAGTTGTAGCTTACGATATTATAATTTACAATATAAATTAATATCTTTGAGAAAATAAAGAAGATTTTCGTAATGTTTTTTATGATTTAGATATGTCTAAATCTCATTTGAAAGAGCTAATTTAATTTTGTATTGGGAAACGTTATTACAATTAAGATCTACGCACAGAACATAGTTACAGTGTTTGCACTTATCTGGCTTACTTTTAGTTATAAGATTATATTTGTTTAGTGTATCCAATTAAGTTTGGTGAGGAGAACCTGTTTTTTCCTACTAAAAAAAGTGCTCGACTTTTATCAAATATATTTCTACCTTTATTGAATGGAGGTGCATTTCTCCAAAAATCGTTTTTCTTCGCATATTTTCAGAAGTAAAAGTCAAGAGGATTTAAATCTGGCAACCGAACAGGCCAATGTATAGCTTCTCTTCGACTGATCCATCTATTTCTAAAACAGCTAGTCAAGTGCTCATACACTGCGTTGATAAAATATGGTGGTGCACTATTCTACATAAATCATCTCTTAATGGGTGTGGATTTTCACGTTCCCAGAAATGTTCATTAGATATATTTGTTATTACACATTTATAAAATGTTTCCACATCGATGAATAATATCCTGGCGAAGAAATTGAAGTTGCGTTGGATTTTCCGACTCATCCATTTGCGAAATTCTTTTCTTCTAAGAAAATCTTCTATTTTTAACTTCTAAACTTTCTGAAAACTATGCAGGTGTGAATTTTCCCCCTTCAATAAAGACCATGCGGTGTTGTTGCTGATACCTTCTTCAACAGCAATAATGCTTATACTTAACCTGAGATTTTCTTGAATACGATGCAGTATTCTATCTCCCAGATTCGGATCGTCGTGTTGAATTCGACCGCCAGATTTCGCAGGTTTCAATGTACCTGTATGCCGCAATCGTCGGATTATTTTGCGAAATATCTTTACACAGTATAGTTCTATTAGGATATTCTTCGCCGTATAATCCCCGTTGCGCTTTTGTACTATTGCCGTCTGTTGCACCGTAACAAAAGTGCATATCCTAAAGTTCTCCAAATGTGTATGACATTTTGTAATAAAAGTGGCGCTATAAATAATAAACAACATATAGTACTGCTACACTGCATACAATACTCACTACAGCAACATACTCCTTTCTGGATTTTTTCTAGTTGCTTTCTTCTTAGATTGTTCGATTGTTTTTATGTTTTTAATTTGCTCAATGTATCCTGATTCATGTTTGTACTGTTGATGTCGATGCCAGAGAGGCTATTGGAGCCTTCAGCCTTATCAAATTTTGTTCGTTTGATGGATTTTGATTTATTTCAACTAATATCAGTTTCGGGGACTTCATTAGCTGTATTTTCTGTAGTTTGGTTTGATTGAGCGTTGCGGTCTATATGTTATTGATTTTGTACATTTAGAGTGGTTATGGTTTGTAATTTATTCTAATGCAATACTTAATAAGTTGATATTATCGCTCTGCGTGTCCGTACAGTCTTTTGCTAAATGCCACATTTTTTCGCATGAAAAATATTTAAGTGCTTTGGAGATTGGATAAATCCAGTAAGTGGTATTTTCGTATTCTATTTTGATTACTTCTAGATATATGTAAAATCTAATTACTGCTTATGTGTTGAAAATCTTCCTCAATCACGGCTGCTCTTAAGAACGCCACTGATGTTTTCTAGCAATGCATGTGAAATCGTTGAATAGACATTGAACAGTATGATTCTCTTGTATCTGTGTAACGAAATCAAGCTTGAAGATTGCTACCATTTATTTATATTGCATTGTAGTTGTTGGTAATTTATTTGGCTAGTTCTCCAGTAGCAAAAAAAAAAAACACAAATTCCACCGCTAGAAATTCTTCAAATAAAACGTATATTTCTTGGATTTGTAATTTTGTCAATTGCAAACGCATAGTCTTTGATTTAAAATCCATATTTGGCCTCGATAACTGTAGCTTGATCTTTTCTTGGGAAGCAGTCACTTAGAACATCACTTTTGCAACTGGAAAGTTGATTGACTGTTGGACATTGAATAGGAACAGTGACTATAGGTAAATGACTTCCGTAGTCAGAAACCATTTCATAATTTTCCTATACCGTGGTGCAATTTATCTAGTACAATGTATTACTTTTAACCATTCGCTGATCATTAATCATGAACATTTTAGTTTGAGAACCATTTATTATTATAAAATTACTTCGACAGCTGAACTTACTTTGACTGAATGTATAGAACTCGCGGAACGGTTTGTTAATACGTTTTGATTCAATGCGCTCTCCTCGAAACTCCTTTTCGCTTATTTATTATGGACCTTATTATTTTTGTAACGTAGAAGTAGAAAAATTGAGAATATTTTCTGTCTTTATCCGGTTATCTGAAGTAAACATCAGATCGTACCATAAATAATATATATCGTCTATTATTTTTTATTTTAAATTTGTAAGCTAAAATCAAATGGCCGAGATCTACATATGAGTATACAAAAGAAGTATTACGCATAGCATCAATACAAAAATCATTGACACTATCCAATATAGTTCTGGAAAATAAAAGATGATACAAAAGATATGAACAAATATGATAAAATTTTTTCATTTTTAAATTACATACATATGTATGTAAGACCGTTATCACGTGGTAATTCAGAGGATCGATTCTGAAAATCGAGTTTATTATGAAAATGTTTAAATAAAATACAGGAGTAAATAACAATTAATAATTAACAACAATTAATAACAGTAATAATTAAATAAATAACAAGTTTTGTGCAATGTCTATCTGAAAATCGAGAATCGATTTTCAACGGCCTGAGCTACCGATCTTTCTTCATCAATCTTCAATATTTTAAACAATTATTCTTTCTACTATGGTCTTGTTTATCTCTGCTGTTGCTCTCTGTCCATCCGTTTAGGAAATGAGCGTCTCTCTAAAATGGCTATCCGTCCGTTTGGGAAAATGAGCGTCTCTCAAAATGGCTGTCCGTGAAACAAAGAATGTCCCTATCATACTTGAACTCTCTAGGGAATTTACATGTATATAAACATTACGTATAAGAATATTTCTTATGGAATACTAATACTTCTGCTTTATTAATCTTTACGATTCGACATTTCTGTAATCCCAACTATCAGCTATAAAATACGCTGTACACCTTAAAATCAGTAAAAATATAAAAATGTGAATACTTTATGTAATATAAATTTATATAAAATAAAATTATGCCACGTTCAAAGTATATAAATTATAACTAATATATTATTATAAATATCATATTGTATAAATTACTTTCATTACTATTACATTGCAGCGATATCTAAGCTCGCTCTTAACACCGGTATACAATAAACTTGGATTTGAGGATAAGGAAAATGATGACCACGTCACCTTGTTGTTCAGATCACATATTCGCAAGTGGGCATGCCAAGTAAACATAGCAGACTGCAAATCTCGAGCTTTATCTTACTTTAACGCTTGGACCAACAATGAAATAACAATGGCAAGGTCAATATTATTTCTAATTAAATAACGTAATTTTCAAAGAAAGTTTTCAAGTTTAGAATTGAATTGCTTAGTATTTAGAAATCCTACATGTCTATACAATATATATTACTATATATTACCATATATTAATGAAAATTTTACATTAACGAACAAAAGTTTACTTAATTTTATACTTATTAAGTTTTATTTTATATATGTCATTAATAGAATCATATATTTAATACAAAACTATTTTTATTTTTATATAGTTCAATTTTATTGTATATAGTTTTCATAAAAATATGCGCACAATAGGATTTTTTATGGCACTTACTTAAGTATAGATTAAGAAAATATTATTATTTCAATATTCAACCTAAATATGCCGCAATTGCTTTATATAATTTTGCAAATTAAAGCTACCACTTTTATTTGAGATTTAAACTGAATCAATTAAAATTCTGTATCACGTGTATCATTTGATAATTAAAAAAAGAATAGAGTGGACAGTATCATAAAAATTGTAAAATATAATGAAATTATCTTAAATATGTAGTATCGGGGAAATTTAGATATAAATTTCTCCCCGATTATTTACAATTTATTTACAATAGATTGACTGTGCAAATATTAATTAGACAAAAAACGATGGTTGTTTAACTGTAACTAAATACAAAAATCATACTCTATCTCAAGCAACTCTCGCAACTCGACAACGCTAATAACTCTACTCCTCGATTTCTAAACTAACTCTGACTCTCGATTCACACTCACTTCTCGATTCGCACACTGACCTCTCGGTTAACGCTCTTTCAACCCAAAATCATCCGTCTCCTCTAGCGTTTTTTTTCTTTTTTCTCTAATCTCACCGCGCCTATGCTCCGCAAGAACTAGGTGACTTTGTCACATAGGCTTTCTTCGATGTAAACTAACAACTGAAGAGCAGACGACACTGTTTTTATGATTTGTCGATCTCTAATTAGGCCTTTCTTTCACGATATTACAAATATATAAAGTATATGTAGTATCGTCAATGGAATATATTGTTATTATATCCCGATATTTGTAATTTATTTACAATGAATGGATTGTACAGATATAGACAGGAAAACGATGGTAGTTTAATATGAACTAATCGCAATAACACGCTACAATCTATGCAACTCTCGACACAACGGATCCAACGTTCTCTCTCACGCGAACCACACTCTATCGACAACGCAACTCGTACTGTCGGACTTCTCGATTGATTCTCTTCGACTTCTCAACTAAAAACTGACTGCTCTCCCATGTCTTTTGTCTTTCCGTAAACCCACCACACACGTGTTCCGCGACCGCTCGTGGCCAAAGCCACGTAGGCCTTTTCTACGAAACTATTCACTTGAAGGACCTACGACACATTGATGGGCCCATCGGTGCCTCGGCTCTCGGGACATTGTTTATGGTTCCCTAGATATTCCTTAGGCCTTTTTCCCCGATACTACATATATCTTAAATTAAATTATCTAGAAGTTATGAAACGTTGATAAACAAGGTTATATGTATTAAGGATGTTATATTCTTTGGATTTCTGAATTACATAAATTTTTTACCATAAATAACTATGCAGAGTTACATTGTTTCGCGCCTTAAACAATTGATGTTCTTTTTCAAATATCTCAAATACTTTGACATAAGGAATCTCATTTTGATTATTTGCGTTTATTATTTCAATTTGTGTAGAAGTTATATCTGCAACATTTTCATTACTATTAAACAAAGTGTTAATTTATCGCAGAGCCAAATATAATTCCTTACATGTGTTCGGTACAGTACAATACATAGTTCTATAATAAAATCAATACAGTACTGTAATAAATTTTCCTATCTCTTATCTTATTAAGTATCTTTTTTGCAAATACATATAAGGAGGTTTGCGGGAGGTACTACTGTATTTATAAGCTATGCTAAAACAGATGTTTCATGGATATTATTTTTCAGCTTTCCACCCAATATTCGTAGTGTATCGTATTGCACGGTTGCCGAACAGAATGATCCTGAATCCTGGAATCGTTTGTGGGAACTTTATTCAGATACGACATTTCCTGCACAAAAGTTAATAATTCTCCAATCTTTAGCCTGCTCTACTAAAGACGATTTTCTTGACCAGTAAGTTTTTATTTATTAATTTTTATATATAAAGCATTGAGAAAACATATGGATTGAGCCCAGTTTTTTCGAATTTGAGTTTATAGTATCAATTGACTTTACTAAGCTATATTAATCATGCAGAAATGGAGTAATTCATGTTTCACAAATCAAATAATATATATTAAATAATAAGTATATTAAATAATAGTAATAATATAACAATAATATAACGAAATCGTTCAATTCAATATTACTCAATATTTTGATCTCGCGTTTATTTTAAGCAATCAATTACTCAGTTTCTTGAATGTTGGGGTTAATTCATTTTGTCCTCATGTAATATGTAGAGTATTACAAGAAGTAACGTTTAAGACATTATGATCATATTCTTATTTGACTCAATAAAAAAATTAATATGTAATACGAATAGTTGGTTTAAAGACATAATTAATATTAAATAATGTAATAGGTAATTGACTGTTTAAATAATTTTGTGATTTTTGTGAAGTGTATGTTTCCAATTAATATTTTGCAACTCCTGCACACATTTTCAGATTTGTGTCAAACTATACAAATGTGACCACGATAGTTGTACCATATTATACAAAATCTTTTATACAATACACATAATATATGTATAAGAAGAGTTTCCATAAGTTAACATATGTGTGGTTCTTCGGAATTCGAGTGTATTTTCAATAGTACATTGCGTTATGTTCTAACGCGACATATCAAGAAGATCCCGGTTCACTCAAAAATTTATTTTTACGTTTGTAAAAGATATTCTCAATACCTCTTCCTCCCATTTCAATATAACAGTGTTAGAAATTTGTACTTTACTCAATGTACTTTTTCAAAAGAAAACATATTTTTCATGTTTTACATTACACGACATATATCAGAATATTGTAGTAGTATGTTTTTATTCCATTATCGTATGTTCACAGTCTTATTATCTGTTGCTAAACCATGAATATTCATGCAAATGCATAATTTCAGAGAATGCGAGTAGAATAATGAAACTTCTATAAAAATTTATATTAGATGTTTATAAAACTGTGTTCTTTATTTCGCATCTTATGTATTTCAATAACTGTTTAAGTATATGAATTTTTTAAGAAATAAGTTTTGTAGTATACTTTCATTTTCAATACATAGTAATGTGCCTACGCGATTTTATTATACATTGAACGATGTTTCTTTCACTTTCTGTTTTCTTCTTTCTAGTATAACATCGAAAGGATTGAAATTTAGGATACGTTCATTGAATATTTTTTATTTCTTTAGATGAGCACTATACATATGTACATAAACTACACTGCGCTTCTTAGTAAAATTATCGTACCTACAATTTTGAAACTGAAGAAAACTGAATTTTTTTGTTGTCTTCTTTTTTGTGCCAATTTTGTTTTTCTTCATTTAGTTTGCAATACTTACGTCATTATTTTGTAAAAACATGCATAATATATTTGATATGTAAGAAAACAAGGGGCAATATTTCTATATATTTTAAAAAATGAGCAAATGCTAAACATTTCGGTTAAAAATACAAAGACATCGTAGTCAGTCAAAAGAAGATAAATACGTAGTACATATAATATTTTAGATATTTTGTTGTAAAAGCTTTTACAGGATGTCAAAAAATTATTTGTCATGGCTGTCAGACTTTTATTCCTCGTAACGACTTCTACACGATGCAATAAAATGATTTGTCCTTACACTTCAAGAAGCAGGTCAATTTTATAGTAACTTTTTTCAAGTGTGAAATAATCTTTGAACACCATATGCATATCTCATTGTTAACTCTTACATGTAGAGTGTATTACGTTTACGTTTATCTTTTTCTCTCTAAGGTTACTTCACACAGTACTCTCAGATAAGCGGGTACGATTTGAAGATAGTTCGAGCATTTTCACTTCCGTTATCAATTCGAGCCCGAAGGGACTCGAATTCGTAATAAATTTCATTGAAAAAAATTACGAAGAAATGATCAGCTAGTAAGTAAAGTATTGTAAACTATACAAAAATTATTTGGCTTTCGCAGTAATAATTAAAATCATTTTGCAATATTTTTTCCGCAGCTTCCAGCAAATTTCCAGCGTCAACAGTATCGTAAACGCGATTGGAAAAAAAGTATTCACGAACAAAATTTATGCAAAGGTAATTCATCCTTTTTGTATAATCATTATATTCGTTCCAAACGAATCATTCTTTTCAAAATATTATTACACACAAATACGAGATTTTTATTATAATATTGGATATGCGAATCTTTTATTTATCTTAAGGTTCTGCAATCTGTAGCAAAAATTTTAAACCAGAGCTGTCTTGCATAATTGAGGTAATGTTATTAGTGCCATTCTACAAGTTACAAATTACCTGATTATTTTATTTAAGAAAAAATTATAAACTTGCAAAGATTTGTAACTTGTCAAGAATTGTAATTTGTTAATTTATTAATATTATTAATTGTTAAATTGTTTATGCAAGAATGCTCAGATAGTAATTTTTTATAATTATTTCTGAGATTAATCTCGCTTTCTATAAGTGTGCCCAATTCTAATGAATGAAAGTATATATTGTAATTCCTCAACAAATTTAACATCGTTATTTCACATTCTTCGAATGTTATCGATTAAATTTTAACTAATCATTCTTTTCGCAGTATGCCGAGTTACTCAATTTCTTAGAAAAGAAACAGCCAATGGAAAACTTCAAGGCTTTCTCGGATTACGCAAAACACGAATTAAAATGGGGCCAAGAAAATATCCCAGAGATATTCCAGTGGATCGAAGAACAATATCCATCGATGAATTATCGTTTGCCAAAATTATTTTCTCCATTAAGATACAATATTACATTGTCTCCATATTTTGCCGAAAACAATTTTACATTTACTGGCAGAGTACAGATAGAAATGAAACGTAACGTAGATGATATATCCCATATAGTCCTTCATTCCAGCAAACTTGAAATCACATGGCTCTCATTGCAACCGAAAAAGTCGACTTCAAACAATGAAAACAGCATAAGCGGTCTACGACAAAATAATGATACTGAGACGCTCACAATATTCACGAAGAGATTCATTCAAGCTAACGAACTTGTTCTTGATATCATATTTACTGGTAAATTGAACGATAATATGGAAGGATTTTATAGAAGTTACTATATCACCGAAGAAGGAAACATTCGGTGAGTAAGGACTTTAGAGTAAGATTTTAAGACAAACAATTAGATTCCGGATATTTATACAAATTCATACTTTTACAAATAGAAATAAAGAAATAAAATCCAAATATTCTAAATCGAATAATTTTTAATATTATCTCTGCTCGGTATATTTGTACCTATTGGAATTTTATACAATAATTTTATACTGTAAACAATACTTCAATTATTTCATGTTAAATTATTTCTTTTTAGTCACTCAGACATCAGAAAATGAACAAAAATGGACTTACTATTTTTTCCGTGTAGTTTTTATATATTCCAATTATTAAAATGGAATAAGAGTTTCTGTTTCACAAATCAAGTCCACAGTCCACTACAATATAATATATGTATGTCGAAGATGAAAGAACACCGGAGCCTTCCCTTTGGAACTTTGGGAAAATCTCGTAATTCGCGGATTCGTTATTGAACCTAGGATCATTGTCATTAGCGTCTCGAGTATCTAATTACCACGGTTACTTGTCGAAATCTGTAATAATCATATTTGCACTAGTCAATATCTTCTCTATTGCATAACAACCATGTCTAATCACAACGAAGATTCATGCCCCTAACTCCACCCCTAATCATAACGCGAACCCGACATGTATATATACGTCTGGTTAACATTAGAATTTTGGGCGCGTAACAATTCTTCGTTTGAATTAGCCATCGTTTTGCACAACAAAAATTATATTTACATGTATATATATGACTTTTACAAAATTTAACGAATAATAAGTGTAACGAACGCTGTTACGACCGTTCGCGGAGAGACGCGATCGCGAGGAAAGCGCGTCAGCGGGAGGCGTAAATTCTCGCTACGATTCAGAAAATCGACGCCGCGAATTAGTCGTTCCTCTGTGTCTGTTAAGATGACAGAGGTGGTTAGTTGAAATTAACACTGAATTAACAGAGTTAACTAAAATTATATATTTGACAATATATGTATATATAAACAACAGGATAGTGATGCGCCACAAATTATTAGACAGATGATACAGTGAATTTGGTGTAATGATTCGACTCGAC
This sequence comes from Bombus pyrosoma, assembly GCF_014825855.1. Classification (NCBI taxonomy): domain Eukaryota; kingdom Metazoa; phylum Arthropoda; class Insecta; order Hymenoptera; family Apidae; genus Bombus; species Bombus pyrosoma. The sequence goes on from NC_057776.1 coordinate 2,743,560, forward strand.
CTTACAATGTGTTTTGTATTTGGACGACTTATAATTCGTTGAAGACGTTAGTGTTTATAGTTTGGATCCTCGATCGATACTGATTGCCCTTCGATGGGCCTTTGTTTTTCATGGGAGATGATCCCCACCATGCTCTGGTCACGCCACCGATCACGCGTGTCACCTTATGAATGTTTGAAATAACGAACCGAATCGACGTTTCTCGAACTCGCTCTGTTTGATGTTGGCCGCTACATTGTATGTGTTGAGCTACTTGAGGCGGTTCGCTCGCGATACTGCGATGCCACGAGCGACGGTTAGGAATAACGGCCTCTGGATAGCCACGTGGCGTAACAAACGCTATTAACAATATTTTTGGGTTCAAACGAATCCACGGTCAACGGGGAAAACTCTTTGTATACTAGATTATATTTTGAAACACAAAATGACATTAGCTGTGACGCTCGGTTACTTTCTGACTCACAGACCCGACGATATCAGTAAACTCTCCAAGGTGATCACAATAAAAGACTGATACGATAACATTTGTCACTTGCATATTGATCAGGGATATCAACAAAATTCCAGGCGCCGTTACTAGATAGACCCGTGTAGAGCCGACATTGCTCCTGGCCGGGGCTTGTTTGTTAATACAGCGTATGTCCCCCAATATCGGTACTTCTGTTAGATAAAAACGTTCATCCGGTGACCGTGGCTACGTTCGGCGACCGGTTGTATCACCTCGAGCCCAAGTATTGGGGATTCCAAAAGAAAGACCCGATGTCCCTACATCTCCGACATATATAATACTAATATATAAAATTATATACATTATATATAATTATTATATATGTATTATATGTATATATCAATATATACTAAAATATTTATATACATATTAATTAATTAGATCCAAGTATATTATTAGATCCAAGTGTATTACGTATCATTTAGTAGTACTTTCAAATTACAAAAACCACAAAAATTTTATATATTATTACAAAAATGAAATCTGTAGAGTCATGTAAAGAAACACTTCACTGGAAAATAAGGGTATGTGTCAATACATCTTATAGCCACTTTACACATGAAATTAAGTTTTTATTTATTTCATATAATTAATTCTTGGTTTTATATTGTAGTTTCCTATTTTTATTCTAATCTCTAATTTAAAAAATTCTGATATGTAAACAAACAATTCATATAGCGGAATTTAAACTGCTGTGAAATTACTAAAAGAAATAAAACGTTATACATAACGCAACGTTTATTTTTAGTAATTATCTGCTTAAAAAAATAAAATGATCAATTATTTCAATAAGATTAACAATTGATAATTTACATATTTTATACCCAATGAATTATATTTATTTTCCCTAAAATCGAAACAATGTAATGCATATAAAGAATTTATTCAATTACTTCGATTTATATTTTCATGAAGAATCAGTTGTTATTTGTAATTAATTTCTCTAGTTTTCTAATATCCTTTCTTGATTTTAGTTGGTTGGCTGCGACTCAGTTTGAAGCAACTTATGCGAGACAGGCTTTCCCTTGCTTCGACGAACCAGCTTTCAAAGCAAAGTTTGTAATAAACATTGAAAGACATAAGGGTTATATGGTGCTGAGTAATATGCCTAGAAATTCGCTAATTCCATTGATGTAAGTATGCACAGAAAAATATAAACATCATGATCACTTAAAAAAGAACAGAAGCAATAATGTACTTTAAGAAAAGCAAATATTAAGTCAGAGTTATTTATATACAATAATACCATTATGATTTATTAATACAAAAAATTAAAAAGTTCTAATATTTGCGACAATGAAAAATTATAAATTAGTTTCATTTTTATGCATCTACACTGTTGTATATTTCTGTAAATCTATACTGTCCTATACTTTTTATGTAAATACGCATATGCTGCGTCGTTAACTACGAATTACGTAGCACTACACGGTGCAAACTCTTAATACGCATTATGTTTTTTTTTTTTTTGTAATACAAACATAAAGACAGTTTTGGTAGTGTGAGATTGAATGAAAGTGTAGTGAACCTTAAAGCTATTTCCCTGTAAAATAATAGGAGATATGATGTAATAAAATATCACGTTCTTTTTTGTACTTTTTTATTATGCCCAATTAAACATTATACGTTAATATTATTAAGATCTACATCAAAGACTAACGTTGTCTTAATACAACACTTAATTTCCAATCTTTTTCAATCAATTTACATCACCGAGTATTTCTTCAACAGTGTAATAATAACAAGGAGTTCCAAGGATTTTTCTATATCTTTTTCATCATTTTCTTCTTTCACTTACCACTTACAATCATATGAAGTTTTGTAGAAATCGGTGCATTTATAATAGCACGTTATGATCTTTCTATGTCATACAAAGGTTGTTTATATACAACAGCTCATAAAAGTACATAAAATTTTATTAACATTTATACGGCTATCTTAAATATATGGATGAAATTTAAACCAATCTAAAAATGTATATAGAAGTTATGAGATATTTGCTGTAAATATATATTTAATAAAAAATTACAATTCATCGTGAATAGCCTTGATATATAATAAGTATTATAATAATGGATAAGTGATAGTTCAGATATTTTTGTGGTTTTTGCGAAATACATATATACTTATACCAAATATCTTGTAATTTATAATAACAGATTCGTTTTAAACTTTCCCAATATAATTATGATAGTTGGGTTACATCACAATATTAATAAGAATGACTCATATCAAACGCATAGTACATATTCATCAAAAGTGTTTACACGTGTCCTTTACTTGCGTGAACCACTGTATATCTCTAATTTGTGAATTACCTCCTGTAAAGTATTTGCTATTCCAATGCATTTTTTATATTTAGATGAAACAATCTGTATATTACTTCACGTTTCTAAATAATATTCGTTTAAGCAACACGTTATTCTTCTACTTGATCTTTGGATTAATGGGTTAATAGATCTATATTTATTATAGCAGGAACATTTCACGAAAATGTAATATATACATTCTAACTTGTACTTTCAGTGCATCAGATCGTGTTGTAGAAACTTTTAAAGAAACAGTCAGTATGTCAACATACCTGGTGGCATTTGTAATCAGCGACTTTGATCCTATGGTAAATGCATATCTAGGCGTAAACATATGGGGTAGACCCAATATTGCTCAGAAAGGTTATTTAGCGCAAATCGCAGCAAGGAGAATCCTTGATTATCTTCAGATGGAAACAAACCATGAATATGCATTGCCAAAATTGGATTTAGTCGGAATTCCAGATTTCTCAATGGGTGCTATGGAAAATTGGGGCCTTGCTACGTTCAGGTAAATTGTATTGAGTTATTTTAAGAAAATCTGTATCTAAATTAATCATTTATGAAGGGTTCATTTTGTTTAATTTCTAACTGATTCATAAATGAATGTAAAGGAATTCATTCAATTGTTTGATTTACTGAGTATCAACTTGATCTTATTATCATTAAACAAGATACATTTAATGAAATGTGTAAATTACTTTCACAGAGAGTACGGACTCTTTTATGACAAGAAAGTAACATCAGCTAAACATAGGGTCTATATAATTACTATAATTGCTCACGAGATCGCGCACATGATGTATGGAAATCTGGTCACCTGCGATTGGTGGGAACACTTATGGTTGAACGAGGGTTTCGCCGAATATATGCAATGGCGTCTTGCTGAAATGGTGAGCCTTTATTGAACATGTGAGATCCCTTCGACCGTAATAGACATTGGACATTCATACACGTTGCTATGAATGTTTCTGGTCTGTTGAATATTATGTGGTTTGGGGGTGTGTTATTTTTTTATACAAAGTGAGTTATAAATGTTTCAAGGGATGAATCTATGCATTAAAATAAATAAAAACGACATATGAACATATGTCTTACGTAGTTTTCAATTTATAGATGGTACTTCACTCCCTGACGTATAGAGTTATGCATTTATACCTCATCATGTATATAATTAAACTGCCATTTTTCTTTGATAGTTAAACCAATATTCAACATATCAACGTGTTAAACCGTCTTATTTTAGGCTACAGTTGTATTTGTAGGACTATAACGGTAAAATTTTTTGTTAAAAAGGTAGTCTTTCAGTTTATAATATGAAGTAACTATTATATTATATTCTTTATTCATTTTATTGAACATGAAAGTATCTGTGCGTTTTTGGAAATCTTTGTTTCTACATCACTCACACTTCATGTCTCAGTTTGAGATTATCAAATCGAAACAAACGACAATAAAACTTTAACTGCTATTAGAGATTCAATCGCACTTTTTTTCAATAGCCTGCATAATGAAACAAACAACCAATATTTCTATGCTAATTTCGGAGGCGATCTATTATACACTTTTTTTGGTACAGTAAACCCGTAGATAAAATAAATAATTTAATTAAGATATATTTTTTAAACCAAAGATATGACATGCTCTACTAAAAAATATAACAGTTACAAAATTCATTACAGTTCGAATCAGACTTTGGTTACAACGACTTATTTGTGGTCGATGAACTACAGCCAGCGATGGAAAAAGATGCCTTGCTGTCAACGCATCCCATGAATAATGCAGTTACTACACCTGACGAAATCGAAAAAATTTTTGACACCATTACTTATGGAAAATGTAAGTAATTGTGAGATTTTTATAGTTTAGAATATGATGAATTGGTAACCACATATTTTTTAAATAATCCCAAGGAATTCTTAATCGATATATATTGATCAGGTTCGTCTGTTTTGATTATTTTGTTTTAATTGACTAACGCTTGAATATGATAAAAATAGGCAATTTGAATTACTTACTAATGAAGATAAATATGACATAGAGTTTTACTTTGGTACGCAGTTTTGTATAGATCCCTCTAACAGTACTGCGCAAAAGTCATGTAAACTGTACTTTCAAAATAAACTTTTAAACAAGAAGAATTGAATGGCCTCGAAAAGAGCACAATTCGATGTCATTAGCTTTTTTGCATGCGAGCGCGTAAAGGGCATATGAAGATCAATTATGTTTCTTCAGTTCGCTTGTTTAAATCTGAAACATTTGAATAAATAATGCAAATCCGTGTTATATTAATTATAGTAACATGTCTGTGAAAATAGTTTTATCTTAATAGGATTAAAATGTTCTAAATTGCGACACCTAAAATTTAATTACTCATTGTCGTCATTGATACTTTCAAATTATACTGTTTACTTCTTTAATTGTTATATACTTGCAATTATATCAACTTCTGTTAGCTCCACCATCGTATGTAAATTGAATTTAATTAGTTCTAATAATTGATAATTAATTGATATGCAAATAATAATACTTTATCAACTAAAGATAAAAATTCAACATAAAAATTCTGATACTAAAATAAAATATAATTGTTTCTATATTTATGTACACTAGGATGGAAAATAATTTGTTAAATATTTATTGATGTAGGATCTTTATTTATTAGTTTATTTAAAATGGATTAAACAGGTGTTGGTTAAACAGGAAACGATGGTTATTTAACGTGAACTAAATACAATAATGTGCTATAATTAAGATAACTAAATAGTTAATTTACAATTCTTGTCACCGCGGTTCCAACGCTCTCTCTCACGCGGACTACACTTTCTCGACAACGCAGTTCATGCTCTCTGACTTCTCAACTCGCACTGACTGTTAATTCGTCTTTCTCCCTTGGCATCCCTTTGTCTTTTCTCATAGCCCCACCACACACGTATTGCACAACCGTTCGTGGTCAAGGTCATGTCACGTAAACTTGAGACTTAGATGATAAAAACAAGAAGGTTGATCCGTAACACAACTATTAACTTTCCTTTTTATCAAATTTTATTATGAATTCAATAACCACAATTGAATATACATTGAATTGACACGTATAAAGCACAGTTCACTCTAACAACTTTGTATAGAACCTAGTTACATTGATGCGTATGTATAAACTAAGTACGCGATTGGTCTAAAGGTAGAAACTCGGTAAAAGATGTTGACTATTTTAAAAATAGAGAATAAGTAAGGTTTAGTGACGATGTTGTGGCGGAGGAAAGCTAGTTATGAGTGTGTTTAAGGACACGAGATGAGCTGATTCGTTAAGGACAACTTTGGCTAGGAAAGTGAGGGCGACATTGGACATTGGATCATAAGAAGGTTTGTGGACTAGGAAGGGTCTTAGCCGCCCTCGAGAGAAAGTTGCTAACGGAAAATACCGAACGCGAGAAAAACCAAGTTTCCCGTATCTTTCCGTGGTAAACAATAAATGTAAAGGACACTTGAATTAAAAGATGGTTGTTTGGTCCGAAGGAACTTAACTATGAAAATGCCAAGATTTATGGTGGATCCTTAAGATTATTGAGGGCCCCCAGTAAGGATGTGTAGACATCTGGCTGCTATCTTGCCCCTCAGTGTGTGGCCTGGTCTCTGATGTGGATTGAGATTTGGTTGATGTCACAGTCACGTAGGCCTTTTCTCCGCGTAACTATTCGATTGAAGGACCGACGATACATTTGTCACGTAAAATTAAGCCTTACGTTTTAAAGACAAGAAGGTTGAGTCGTAACACAACTACTATCTTTCTTTTCTATCGAACTTTATTGAATAACACAACTTTATAAGCACAATTTACGCGACTGATCTGAGAGATGTTGACTGGTGAGAGGTTTCAGTCCAGAGGTGTTCTCGTATTATTACGGAGAAAAGTTCGATACGGGTGTGCCCTTTGAACTAACAACGCGGATTCGTCGTTCACACTTTTCGTTAGGAAAAGTCGTGCCAATGCCGCGATGCCAATTGGTTATAGCCCATGTTCATAAATGAAGATAGAAGGTACGCGGTGAGGACCTGCACACATCTGGCCTCTAATGTGAATTGACGTCACATGTTGATGGACCTGTCGACACTTAGGCTTTCTCGCGACATTGTTTATAGTTCACCCGATATCATTCGGGTAATGCCTTCGAGCCTTCCGTCCACGATATTACATTTTTTTATGTTTGGTAGACTATTCACAATCAATTCTCTTTGAGAATTATAAGTAAATTATTTTGACATGGTACTATAACTTGGGTTATAAGAGTTTATAGTATGTTTGATTCTAGTTGAATCTAATGCATCAATCTAAAGGGTATTGTCTTTTTAACCTGTGGATCTGGTCCGTCCTGTCAAGTAATTGGGTAGCTAGTGGGTTTCGGTGGTTGTTAACTCTTATACTATATCTGTTTCTGAACCTGTATATTTCTTCTTTAACTCTGAGTATCTTAAGGCTGCAATGTATTATGTTGTTGGTAACATACCAAGGTGCATCTATTAAGGATCTTAGAGTTTTTGATTGGAATCGTTAGAAAATTCCTATGTTGGAATTACTCGCTGTTCCCCATAGTTGGATCCTATAAGTCCAAACAGGTTTTAATATGGCTTTATAATAGCATTATTTTACTCTGCATGTTTAAGTTGGAGCGTCTGCCAATGAACCAGTAGAATTTTTTTAGTTTTGTTTTCAGTTCTTTAGATTTATCTACGATGTGCCGTTTCCATGTCATTCTTCTGTCTAGAATCATGCCCAGATATCTGACTGTATCTTTGTTTGGAATTGGAATATTATTTATGGTCATCTGTGGGCAGTATTGTTTTCGCAGAGTGAAAGTTATATGACTGGATTTATTTTCATTTATTTTGAAGCGCCATTTGTGGGACCACTTTTCCATAGAGTCGATACCTCGCTGGAGAGTTGAGGAGGCAATTTTCTGGTCTGAGTGAGATGCTAATAAAGCTGTATCACCAGTAAATGTCGCTGTGGTTATCTCTGTTAAGGTTGATAAATCGGCAGTACAGATGGTGAACAGTAAAGGTCCGATGACACTGCCTTGGGGTATGCCAGCTTCTATTGGGAATGTTGCGGTTATAGCGTCTAGGTATTCAATCATGAACAGCCTATTGGTTAGATATGATTTTAAGGTGGAGTAGTAGGTGTGTGGTAAGATTTTCTTTAGTTTGAACGAAAGTCCTTCATGCCACATTTGTCTTCATTTGTCGAACGCAGTGCTGCCCAAGCAGCCGTGCCAGACGGACGTGTGAAACAGTGCTTCAGTGAAAGTGCGACAAGTGGGGAAAACAAAGGACTAACGACAGCGCCCATCGCCAAACGGTCGAGAATATAAAATGCAACAGCAAATACCAACGATAAAAATAACAAATAATGGCGAAACCTACTTCATAAATAAAACGACGGATTTAATAAATCTAAATCA